>NC_137920.1:7349438-7521938 GCF_963457725.1 Sprattus sprattus | reverse complement strand
AAGCGGTATTGCAGACATATAGAGATTTAGATTTTTTTTTAGCTCGCAACATATTGAAAAAAAGAACTGAACTAGTTCATTTTTTGGAGCTGTGAACTAAGTTAAAAAATTTGAATTATGAACTATGAACTGAACTAGTTCATTTTAAAATGTGTGAACTATGAACTGAACTAGTTCATGTTGAAAGTGAACTTTCCCAACACTGCACACAGGCATGCACACGCACACGCACACACACACGCACACGCACACGCACACGCACACGCACACGCACACGCACACGCACACGCACACGCACACACACACACACACACACACACACACACACACACTGTTAGTTGCTTTTTGCTGTGCATGCTGGGAGTCAGAGGCATTCCCAGGAGACTTTCTCTCTCTCTCTCTCTCTCTCTCCCTCTGTCTCTCTCCCTTCCTCCCTCGAACTCTCTTTCCCTCCTGCTCTCTCCATCTCTCTCTCTCCCTCCCTCCTTCTCTCTCTTTCCCACTCTCACTCCCTCTCTCCCTCCCTCATTCCCTCTCTCTCCTTCACTCACTCCCTCTCTCCTTCTCTTTCCCTCCACCTCCTTCACTCTCCGTTTCTATGTCTTCCTATATCTCCCTCTCTCTTTCCCTCTCTCTCCCTCCCTCTCTCTCACTCACTCTCCCTCCCTCCCTCCCTCCTTCTCTCTCTCTCTCTCTCTCTCTCTCTCTCTCTCAATCCCTCCTCATGCTTATTCTCACAGTTTCACTAAAGTTTAATGTAACTAACATTTTCAGTAACGTGGTTGTAACATTGGTGTCTTTTGAATCAAATAGTTTTTCAGTTGTAAATATGTTTTATGTTTGAGGCTGATTACAATTTATTCTGGTAGATCTGCCAAACAAAGTAAACTTGGACACATCTTTATTCCAACTCTAATGTACTGTACTTCCCACCTCCACCCTGGCTGACTGCCTAACACCTTCCAACCACTGAACATTTGCACATTTGAAAATGTTTTATCCCACTTTACTGTTTATCCAACTTTTAACGGTATTAAATGTACTTACAATACATTTTTGCTGTATTACTGTACTAACCGTACTTACACCACTTACTAATCATTATATTACCACTACCTCATTCACTTCTTTTTACTTATTACCACCACTAATACTTACACCTGCACCTTATATATTTCACATCTATTTACACTTCCTACCTCAATTGGTGCTAGTCCCAATTCTGTTCATATTTCATACCTAACTCTTACTGTATATATCTTATTTATTCACTTATTCCACTTTACATATGCACATACTCTGCACTTTTATTGCTATTTTGGACTTCTGGTTGGATGCTAACTGCTTTTCGTTGTCACAGTACTTGTACTCTGTGCAATGACTATAAAGTTGAATCTAAACTAATCTAATACTTTTTCAACCACACTATCCGAGAGAGAGTCCTGCAGTCAGACTCCTCACCAGACGGTGGCAGTAATGCAACGTTTTCTGCTTGGTTTGCCAACTACCGGAAATCCACAAGTAAGAATATGTAGTAGTCCACGATTGTTTCCGATGTTGGTTTATTGTCTTCACATTTTGATGTGATAAACACTGCTTGGCCCAAAACACTCACCTAACAAATCTTATATGCTAACTTATTTGAAGTACGTTTTTAGTCACAGAATCATGACATCGTTAGATCCCACAGAGCAGCCTTAGATCGCACAGTAACATCGTAGCCTTCTTCATTAGCTCGTACTCGAATGTATCACCCCGATGCAAGTTAGAGATGCGAAGACCGTGACGATAAGAAGTGAATTCCTCCGTGCGACGTGCCAGTTATTTATGTAATGTCACTCTCTGGTAAATTTTACAAACAAGGAAACAGAGCTTGAAAGCCATTGTATTTGGGGTTTTCCCCTGGCTAGGCTATATCGGGAACTCTGAACAGGGTCATCTCTGGTCCGTTGCTAACATGGATCTTGGACTGACGTTGAGCTCTGGCGGTGATGAAACACACCAGGTACCCCTGAGACTGAGAGTGAAAGAAGAGGACATAAAAGAAGAGGAATATGGACAAATGATTACATGCCAAGATGAAGAAGAGAAGCCAATTGCAGATCTTCACTGTAAAAAGGAATCAGACTTATCCTAACCCTAATCCTGAAGCATAATTGTTGCATATTGTGCCTTTAAAAAAAGTTAATTTCCACTCCCAGTCCCCCTTACTGACACTACACCAGAAACGCCCATGTGACCTGGGGTTTTCCCAGAATCCTTCACCACTACTGATATCCCAAAATATACCTCCCTGATCTTCTCATCAAAATCCTCAACATTCCTATTAGACCCTTTCCCTGAAAATCTTCTTAAAAACAATCTAGAACACCGTCTTAAGAACACTCTAGAACACCCTCTTAAGCACAGTCTACTTGATGAGACTTTACTTAAGCAATAAGGTACAACAGGCAGTACTGTAGGAGTCACATGATCAGTTGGACAATATGGCAGAATCATTTTTGTCTCCTCAACATTGACTTGTAAAACTCGTTTCATAGACCGATACGGGAAATTGACTTTATTCGCTTAAGAATCTACACCCTGCCTTATCTGATAAGATGTCTGAATCAAGTAAGAAAACAGCAGTATCTTCGCCAAAAAAAGAATAATAGTGCTTGCACTACACGTGCGGATGTTGAAGCCATGGCGGACCTTGTGCTAGAAAAGCACCGTGGTTTTCTTGAAGCTCGTTTTGACCAATTGGAACTAATTGTGAAAGCTACTGAAGAGAAATTGTGTGCTATTCAAAAGGACTTAACGACTTTAAGAGGAAGAATTGTGAAAGTGAAGGCAGACATGGGGAAAATTAACTCTGTGATGTGAACCACAATTCTACTTGGCTAAGCAAGCATGAGTCCGTGCTAGAGCAGATGCAACTCAAGCTAGCAAACATGGAGGATCGCAACAGGAGATGCAACCTTCGCATTGTCGGTTTGGCTGAAGGAGTGGAAGGATCAAACGCGGTACAATTCTTAACAAATGCCCTACCAGTGTGGTTTCCCACTTTGGGGGATGTTCGAGGGGAAATCATGAGGGCCCATCGGATAAACAGCGACAATAACAACAGAACGGGTCCTCCGCTTCACCACCCATCAACACATCCTACGAGCAGCAAGGAAATCACCTGCTTCAGTACAGGCACTCATAATACTCTACCTATCACAGTCGTAACGTCAAGAAACCCCTTACATTCATTATGTACGCACACAATGCCTCACATACATGTCGAACAATGATGATTTAAGCATTGGAAATGTATAAGGCACAACTACTTTGCCACTGATGGGCGACAAACTGAACTTGTCACTATTCACTGAAAACTTAACTGAGCAGACAGCGTTGCTAGGCAACTTCACTATCAACAGAGAGTTTTTCATACAGTTAACGTGCGGGAAGGCTTTTTATGGCTGGTCTCTGGATTGTCCGCCATCGCTAAATCTTTGAATGTGCGTGTTTCAATAAAACAGTCCGTTTCAAACAATGATACCGGAGCATGATATGAATTAAACAAAGCCTCGATGTAAATACATTAAAAAAAAAAAAATAATAATAATAATTTCAATATGGATCAACCCATTGTCACCGATACCCGATCTAGAAATTTCTTCAACATCGGTACCGATACCGATACAAATATCGGATCGGTGCATCCCTACTGTTGTCCAGCACTTTCAATATCTTGGAATTAAGATTTTTCCTTCTCTGCATTGGAAATGCATTAAACCATAGAAAGTTATATGGATAGGTGGGCTATCCTGCCCACCTCACTCCAGACCCGGATTGCTATTGTCAAGATGAACATTTTACCAAGAATCAATTTTATCAGCTCAATGATTCCACTCTGCCCTCCCACAGATTATTGGAAGAAATTACACTCGGACATTTCCCAATTTATCTGGAACAAGAAACGTCCCAGACTTAAATTATCCACGTTGCAGAGATGTAGAGTAGATGGTGGTTTAGCAGTGCCTCATTTTAAATATTACTTTTGGTAATTTGTACTCCGCCCTATTGTTACGTGGCGTGATCCTGTCACGCCGGTATCTTGGCGCAGGTTGGAGGAAAAAATAGTGCAACCATGGAATTTAGAAGATGTCCTCTTTTCTAATGTCTCTGACAAACAAACCATGTTACGTTTCAAATGTGATTCGAACATGGCGCTTAGTAGAAAAGGAATAGGATATCCTGTAGATGGCATACACTTTCCCCTTTGTTTAACAAGGGGTTACTGATTGGTGGAAGACCTGTTTCTCTATCACACTGGAGCAATAGAGGTATACGTTAGGCTACCTGATCGACTTATACATTGACACTGCCCTAGGCTCCTTCCAGGATATTAGAATATCATTCAATCTGCCAGGTTCCTATTTTTTAAGTTTTTATTTAAATCACACTCACTGACCCTAACCCACTAAAACAGAACTTAAACAAGTCACACACACACCTCTCTATCAAACCCACTGAAACAGCACTTAAACAAGTCACACACACACCTCTCTATCAAACCCACTGAAACAGAACTTAAACAAGTCACACACACACCTCTCTATCAAACCCACTGAAACAGCACTTAAACAAGTCACACAAACACCTCTCTATCTCCAGAGGTCACACTTTGTGATAGTTCTAAAGGTTGCAAAAGCCTGGAGTTGAAAAGACATCAAATCTATAAGTCAATTAATGATGGCATCAAACTAATCCTGAACATGCCTATTATACCCTGCCAGCAGTCTGACGTCATCATTAATTGACCATTGAACAAAGCTCTTAGTGCATGTTTATTTCTATGGTGCATCGTTATGAAAATACTTACTTTCCAGAAGACAATCGTTGTGTTCCTGTTCATCCTCCTCTTTCTTCACTTTAACCTCCACTATCTGTAGTGTTTCATTATAAGTTGAGCTTAGTGACTCTGTGAAGTCTGGTTCCGTTTTACAGTGAAGAGCTGCAATGGGCTTTTCTTCTTCCTCTTGGCATGTAATCATACGTCCATATTCCTCTTCTTTTATGTCCTCTTCTTTCACTCTCAGTCTCAGGGGTACCTGGTGTGTTTCATCACAGCCAGGACTCAACGGTAGTCCCAGATTCATGTTAAAAAAGAACCACAGATGATCCCGTCCAGAGTTCCCTATATGGTCAGGGGATCACCACAAAGAAAAAAACAATGGCTGTCAGGCTCGGTTTTCTTCCGTCTTTGTAAAAGTTCCATAGAGCGACTGGCACGTCGCATTTTGCACGGGGAATTTCACTTCTATATTGTCGCAGTAGGTTGGCACATAAAGATCAGTGTTTACGTCGAGCAGTGTTTATCACAACAAAATATGAGGAAGAAATTACCTTTACAGAACCAACAACGGCAACACGGTCGACTTTTCACGTGGAGTCCTCTCTAATGTTTTTACTTATGTTTCACGTGGAGTCCTCTTTAATGTTCTTACTTGTGAACTCCCAGTAGTTGGTAAACCAACCAGAAAACTTTGCTTTACTGCCACTGTCTGGACAGGAGTGTGACTGCAGTACGCTCTCTCGTTTAACTACACAGACCGAACTGGAGAGTCTGCAGTCACATTCCCATCCAGAGGGTGGCAGTAATGCATAGGTTTCTGGTTGACTTACCAGTTACCGGATGTTTACAAGTAAGAACATTTCAGAGTGATAAACACTGCTTGACGCTAACACTAACCTAACAGATCGTTATATGCTAACTTACTAAAAGTACGTTTTAGTCAAAGTATCAAACCGTCTTCGTTAGATTCCACAGTAGGCTTAGATCGCACAGTATTTTAACATCGTAGTCTTCTTCATTAGCTCGTACTCGATGTATCAGCCCTAGGCAAGTGAGAGGAGCGGGGACAGTGACGATATAGAAGTGAATTCCTCCTTGCAAAATGCGACGTGCCAATCGCTCTCTGGTATTTTAGCAAAGAAGGAAACAGAGGTTGAAACGTTAAAGCAATTATTAATATCTTTATCGGAAACAGAAGGAAACAGCTTGAAAGCAATTGTATATTTTTCCTTTGTGGTGAACCACCTATCTATATCGGAAACTTTGGACGGGATCATCTCTAGTCCGTTGCTAACATGGATCTTGGACTGCCGTTGAGACTTGGCTGTGATGAAACACACCAGGTACCCCTGAGACTGATAGTGAAAGAAGAGGAATATGGACACAGAGTGAAAGAAGAAGACATTAATGAAGAGGAATATGGACATATTATGACATGGCAAGATGAAGAAGAAAAGCCCATTGCAGATCTTCACTGTAAAACGGAATCAGACTTCTCAGAGTCATCAAGCTTCACTTATAATGACTTATTATACGGCTCTTCAGAATGTTCCAAAAAGTACCATTGATTTGAATGGGCCATCCCTACGTCATACCCATACATTAATTCCTGCTAACAGACCTCTGCGAAAGATAATCACCGCTGTCATTGGCAACGGGTTTTGTACTTCTAAGGCCCAATTTACACACAGGTTTTCGCGATGTCGGCAACATCTTCGCGACATCTGCACGTAGATGTCGGGGCGCATTTACACACGCCGCAGAAAGTTTCTCAGTTTGCCTCTGTTGATAGCGATGTTGCCTAGCAACACTGTCTGTAATATGCCTTACAGATGTCGGGTCGCGTTTACACGCACTTTGAAGATGTCGGGGACTCCCGATGGGCTGTCGGGCGAATAGTACGGGGCTGTCGGCTGAAATTCGGCCGACATCGGCACACCGACAGTTAAATTTGCGTTTAGACGCTGAAAAAAGCTGTCGGTGTACAGATGTCGGCTGTGCCGACATCGCGAAAACCTGTGTGTAAATTGGGCCTAAGGCCTAAGGCCCAATTTACACACAGGTTTTCACGATGTCGGCACAGCCGACATCTGTACACCGACAGTTGTTTTCAGCGTCTAAACGCAAATTTAACTGTCGGTGTGCCGATGTCGGCCGAATTTCAGCCGACAGCCCCGTACCATTCGCCCGACAGCCCATCGGGAGTCCCCGACACCTTCAAAGTGCGTGTAAACGCGACCCGACATCTGTAAGGCATATAACAGACAGTGTTGCTAGGCAACATCCCCACACAGCAAAAGGACACCGCAGCGGATCCGCCGCGGAGGTGTCGCGGGTTCCGCAACGGACCCGCGAAACAGACCCGTATCGGGGTCCACTTGCACAGTCTAACAGATCCGGTACGGAGGCGGTAGTGGAGCCCGCATTGGCTCCGCACTGTATCCGGTCCGCATCCGTGCTTACCTCGAGGACCCGCCGTGGCTCCGCACTGTATTCGGTCCGCATCCGTGCATACCTCGCGGACCCGCCGTGGCTCCGCACTGTATCCGGTCCGCATCCGTGCATACCTCGCGGACCCGTCGTGGCACCGCACTGAATCCGATCCGCATCCGCGCTTAACACCTTATTACCTCCGCGGAGGTGGAGGTATATTGTACATATTCTTTTGTTTAGTAGCCTAGCCTACATTCATTGTGAGATTATGTCAAAACCTATTCCTAGAGAACCCTGTAGCCTAATGTAGATAATGAAAGTAGGAATATTTGTTTATATTATACCCTCATCTTCAAATAGCATCGAAATAGCCTATAGTTAGTGCTATATAATAATAATAATAATAATAGGCCTAGGACGTTGCAGACATCAAATAGCTTGCCTATTCAACTTCAATGAAATGCTGCGCCACAAACAGTCTAAGTTGTCTCCTTATTCTACTTTGCCCTGTTTCTACAATTTGCATTATATCTGTCCATAAGTACAGCTTAACTATCATAAAATGAATAACTGATGAATGACGAGAAGTGCAATACAAAAGTTTATTCAACAGTTTATTTAGTCAGGCGATTCGATTTAATAGGCTATTCCGTGTGTGGGGACTCAAGTGCGGACGGCACGGCACGTCTTCTCGTGGCCCGATCCCCAGTCAGATTGAACCACCTTATAATGTGTCGCGTGACCTCAGCCTCCGTAGCGGACCGTGTCAGAGCGTTTTTTCTGACTGCACCTGTAATCAAACAGACAGATTGTATGTTTATGAAAACAAAAAAAGACGACTTACACATAAAACATTCCCAAATCAACACTACACTAGATAACTCACATGGTCATTTACAACACATTAGGCGGGTCCTGTCCCAAGTGTAACCGGTGGCTTGTTCACTCTGCGTTGTGTTGTGCTGGCAAGCGGACACACGACTCTGTTTTGAATATTTATTGTTCTGGAAGACAGCAGTTGACAAGGCAGTGAGAATCCTACCCTCTTCCTTAGAATTAAGAGACAGGGCATACAACCACACAAGCCACGAACAGCAAATACAAACTAAACAGTCTGCCCTCAAAAAGTCCTTCACGAAAACTCGCGAACTTCCGTTACACAAGGCTAGGGGAGTAGCCTAGCCCCACACCAAAACCATACCATAAATGCTAGCGAAACCTAGCATGACAAGCTAACTAAACAAAATGAGTGTACAAACCAATCGGAATATAAACGAAACAATGACACACCTGGAAGACAGCAGTTGAGAAGGCACTGAGAATCCTACCCTACAATAAATAACAATAGCATACATAAATATCAATACATTACAATGCTAGTCATTACCAACCTCTTAGCCCCCAAGCTAACTAGACACAGGCTTATCCTATACCATGTGACAATAGTAAACTAATATATAATATGCATCGAATTAAACAAGTTACCACCACAATAATAATGTATAAGTGTAGACCCTGGACCCTCCTGTGTGATCGGCCCCTAAGTAATCTGCTGTCCATCTCGCTTGAAAGACACGCAATGCGGGGCGCATTAAATCGCCGCCAGATGCATCTAGATTATAATGCTAATTCCCTCGAGTGAATACGCTAAAATTGTAGCCTAACTACTACTACCATAGCATACAAGCTCATTGACTAATATTCACCCTACTTTATTGACCGAAAAACCAGTACCAGCGAAATTATCAGCTTGATGTATAGTTTGCATTGCAAACGTGAACATTAACACATTCACTAGCAATAACTTGCAAAATGTTGCAATCGCACCTAGCAGCATGCTAGCTAGCAGCTACATGCCGCTACCATAGGCTACATATGAGTAACTCATTAAAACAGACCAGACCTAATAACAATGTGTTTTTTTAATCACTCTACCATAACATATTCTGCCGAAATTGCTATCCCATTTTAAATCAAATAGTTTCAGCCTCACATGATCATCACATCAGCTAATAGTCTGATGCATAAATGGTATGATACAATATCAAACAATATTATTTACACAGCATTAATATACATGATGATTAAAAAAAAAAACACAAAGGCAAATGTTTACTGTGAATCTCGCAATATATCAATAAATCAATACACTTACTTAAGAGGGCTCAGCTCAATGGTATAGGCTCCTTCAAAGAAAATCTGGAAGCAATGAGAGGCGGCAAATAAAAATTCCACTGATATGGGCTCTGATATGTAGCCACGGCCGTTACAGCCGTTAAGGCGCGTCCGCGTTCGTGGATCCGATCCTGATCCTCTTGGCGGAGCCAAAACGGTCCTCAAAGGCGCGTCCGGCCCCCGGATCAGATGTGGGTCCGCTCAGGAGCTGCTGTTCGATAGCAGCATTTACTGCGCCGGCCGGAGGCGGCGCTGATCCGTCCTACGGCATCAAAACGAATGTGACAGTCACGCGGGTTTGGCGATTCGAATGCGGATCCGCGTTTGAGTCTCCTGCTGTGTGGGTCGCTATCAACAGAGGCAAACTGAGAAACTTCCTGCGGTGTGTGTAAATGCGCCCCGACATCTACGCGCAGATGTCGCGAAGATGTTGCCGACATCGCGAAAACCTGCGTGTCTAATTCACATCTTTCATATCATTCCGCCAGAAGTCCAGTCATTTTAACGCAACAGTAGAGAGTAATTTGAAGTCAGCAAGTAATGGGTTGCTATGCAACACCTGAAACTTCAAAGTTCTATTTGCTTGAAGAACTATTTATTTCTAAACGGGACACATGAAACGGCACCTAAATCATTAAAAAGAGACATGTTGGAGGAATGTCTTCTATCGTTTTTGGCAAGTACCCGTATAATAAGCGGGATAATGTATTGTCCGTCGGTCATTCTACAAAAATAATTCCCTTCGGTACAAAACAACACCCTCCGCTGCGCGTCGGGGTGTTGTTCGCCCCGTCGGGAATTATTTTTGTAGAATGACCTCCGGACAATACATTATCCCTTACATAATGCATAAAGTGGAGGTTAAAGTGAAGAAAGAAGAGGATGAGCAGGAACACAACGATTATCCTCTGGAAAGTAAGTATTTTAGACTGATGCACTAAGAGCTGTGTTCAATGGTCACTTAATGCTTTTGAACAGTTACTCTTACAGGTTAAAGGGATATAGTGGACGGCTACGTTGTGTTTCTTTGTTAGTCAGGAAATTGTGTTGAAGAGGACATTTTTCAAACATTTTTGTGGGAGTTCCTTCTCAGACCAAGTTTAAATGTTTATTGGCTGACAGTAGTTTTTAAATGATGGTGTAACTATGCCAATTGATGTGGTTACTAGGCCAAATAATGTGGTTACTATGCCAAATTAATATGGTTACTATGCCAAATGATGTGGTTACTATGCCAAATGATATATGCCAAATGATGTGGCTACTATGCCAATTGATGTGGTTACTATGCCAAATGATATATGCCAAATGATGTGGCTACTATGCCAATTGATGTGGTTACTATGCCAAATGATGTATGCCAAATGATGTGGCTACTATGCCAATTGATGTGGTTACTATGCCAAATGATATATGCCAAATGATGTGGCTACTATGCCAATTGATGTGGTTACTATGCCAATTGATGTTGTTACTATGTGTTACGGACGCTCATATTTTTGTGGTTTATTTTTAGCACCCCCTGCTGGGGCAGTTATTGCTTTCACCCTTTTTGTCCGTCTTTTCCAGGCTGATTGCTGTGGCTATCAGGCGCACCTGGCGTTCCCTATTTAAGAACCCAGTTCCCACCTGAGCGGTCTCTCTCAACCACCAACGGAAGGACTGCGTGGCTGGTCTCCGGCTTCGCCACCGCCTCCGTTACCTCTTTTCAAATTCGCTCTCCTGCGTGAGAGCTTACCTTTTTTGGCCTTCGGGTCTTTTGTCTTGTGCGGGAATTAATAAATACCCCTGGTTAACGCTACCTCTCGCCTGGACCTCAATTCTTTGTTTAGTGCCCAAGGTGGGCCGTAACAGGAATTGATTGGGGGCTCAATCCGTGTCTTCTGACTTAGTTGTCATAAGATTTTTGAATTCGGCCTTTTCTAGTCTCGTCTCGTCGTAACTTAAATAGATTTTTGCGAGTGTACGGAACAAGGTAAGTGCATCCCGTTTAAGTAGAGTTCTACAGGAAGACCGACCTGTTTTTCCACCTTTTTTTCGGGCAATATCTGAGGAGGGGGCTTTCGAGGCCTCGAGCTCAGTACGGCCAGAAGACTAGGTTCAGGTATAGAGTTTCCAGTTTAGGGAGGGGGAACTCTGCTGATCCGGTTAAATGCACTGTTCTGGTTACACTGCGTGTTCTGATATTTGTTGCTGTGACTTGACTGACTTTTTGCGTGTTTTACGCTTTGTTGTAAAATTTCCGCGTTGCCCTTGGTAGCGCTTTGTTAAGGGGTTTTTGAGCGTTGCATTTTTGTGTGACGACTGCGTTACATTGCTCTGCAGTGTTGTGTTGTGCGCTGCTTTGTCAAGTTTCACCATAGCTTGATTTGCTGTACACTTCACCAGTGGTTTTAACGCCACTTCCTTAAGCTTTGCTTAATTCAGTAGCTACGGGCTGCTTCCGAAATCGTTTAGATTTCCCGTGTGTCGTTTGCGGGCGCACTTCTAGAGAGCATTGGTCTAACCTAAGGTTAAATCATATTTTTGTAAAAGGTAATTCAGTGTACGTGATGGCGTCTGTAAAAGAGTTTATTGAGAAACCTGATGTGGCGTTACTGAAACAGTTAACGAAGGATCAGCTGGTCGAGGTAGCCGCTCATTATAATATTACTCTTACTTACGATGTACGGCGTAAAAAGCATACCACATTGAGTGCCTTAATTACTGGTCTAGTTGAGGAAGGTATCATTCCTAGATTAGATGAACCACTTGAGCTTCACTTTGTCCACTTCGAGCGCGTCGCGACTTCGTTGTCTTGGCCCAGGTTTGCTTGGCCGCTCCTCCTCCAATGTGTGTTGGTAGGGAGGGCCCAGAAAGTCTACTCCTCACTTTCGGTGGAACAGAGTGCAGACTATGAGGGAGTAAAAGGCGCCATCCTGCGAGCATACGAGCTGGTACCCGGAGCCTATCGGTTGCGCTTCAGAGACTTTCGCAAGACCGATGAACAGACTTTCGTAGAATTCGCTCGAGAGAAAGAGCAGTTGTTTAAACGTTGGTGCGCTGTACAGAATGTGGCTGATTACGCGCAACTCTGTCAGCTAGTCCTGATTGAAGAATTTAAAAACTGTCTCCCCGACACCGTCGCTATGTATGTCAACGAACAAAGAGCTACGACCCTTGAGAAAGCCGCTGTTTTAGCGGACGAGTTCGTGCTCACTCATACAGTTGGGATGCGCGGCCGGCTGCGGGAGACTGAGACCTCGCACAGGGTAAGCTCGCTGTCTGAGGGTAGCCCACGCCAAACTGATTGTTTCCAGAGTCCGAGCTCCGACGTTAAGTGCAATTACTGCAAGAAACCCGGTCACCTAGTGGTGGATTGTCCGACGCTCGAAAAGAGAAACGCTTCTGCTGGCACTGGCAACACTCGACGGGCATCCTGAGCAACCAACGCCTTATGTGTTGGAGCCTTATCTTCCAGCCATTAGGTTGAGGGAAGGGGTTATATTTTTTTTTCCCTCTTCTGATCTTTAGGCTTTGATCATGGCTGAATTGAACCGTCCTTTACCTGACGGGCTGGAAAAGTGTTCCGGGTAAACGCCTAATTTGAGTCCCAAGTTAGGAATTGCTTAACTGTTTCTGTGTTTTTCAATAAGATAGATATTTTTTGTAAACATCTAGGACTTGTGGGTTTGAATGTTAATGTGGATGTATTCCTCCTGTACCTGCAGCTAATTTATGTTTGCTAGAGCCACCATTTCGGTGAGAGGGTGTTACGGACGCTCATATTTTTGTGGTTTATTTTTAGCACCCCCTGCTGGGGCAGTTATTGCTTTCACCCTTTTTGTCCGTCTTTTCCAGGCTGATTGCTGTGGCTATCAGGCGCACCTGGCGTTCCCTATTTAAGAACCCAGTTCCCACCTGAGCGGTCTCTCTCAACCACCAACGGAAGGACTGCGTGGCTGGTCTCCGGCTTCGCCACCGCCTCCGTTACCTCTTTTCAAATTCGCTCTCCTGCGTGAGAGCTTACCTTTTTTGGCCTTCGGGTCTTTTGTCTTGTGCGGGAATTAATAAATACCCCTGGTTAACGCTACCTCTCGCCTGGACCTCAATTCTTTGTTTAGTGCCCAAGGTGGGCCGTAACACTATGCCAAATGATATATGCCAAATGATGTGGCTACTATGCCAATTGATGTGGTTACTATGCCAAATGATGTGGTTACTTTGCCGATGGGTGTGTTCACTATACCAAATGTTAGCACACAGTCAGTGTCAGTAAAACATTGATTTTATTTTACAAGTAAAGGGGGTTGAAACACAAACATGCTTCCATTGTGACGCACGGCTCTGCTATGCCGTTAGGGGTTACGCCTCTTCCTACCACTCTGTGGTTCTTTGTGTTCATGTCTCCTGTTAATCTATATTTAACCTGTAGGAGTAACTAGAGACTACAATCTGTTGCTAATGAGGGGCGGGGCTCCATGTGATGAACATCACTATACAGTATAGCTGTGTCCCGGAACCTCAGAGGGGAGACTCTCTTATGCTCCAGCTGGACGTTGGAGCGCTGGAGGCATTCTCATTGCCTTAGCTAGATGCATTACACATAGTCTACAGTACTGACTAACAAGACACTTTACTTTACCATCCATATCACCTACTGACTTTTGTCTTTTTGTAAATAAATGTTAATTGTTTAAAACGTTACCCAACGGTGTCGTGTCTTCTCTGAGCTAAGTAGTCATCACACCATGCAGAGCCAGAAAGCAAGTTAGGCCTAAATGACCAATCTAACTCTTCCAGGTGTATCAGAACATCCAAACAATGGATTATTTCCATGTCAGGTCTCAATGAATTGCTGCATCAAGAGCCCCTGTCTGTCATTCTAAATCCATATGAATCTCTTTCAGGTGCATCAGATGGAACCCAACAGAAGCTCAATGGACAGAATGATCAACTCAACCAGCAACTCAATGAAGGGCCGTACCACTGCACAGTCTGCAGGAAGAGTTTCACGGTCCAGAGAAAACTCGAGGAACACCAGGAAACACACACTCTTAGTGTTAATCAAAAGCAGAACACTGGTGAGAAGCTTCATAAATGTGCCCAATGTGGGAAAGCATTTACATTTTCCTCAGGTCTTCAAAGGCATATACTAATACACACTGGAAAGAAGCTTCATGTATGTGCCGAGTGTGGAAAAGCATTTTCAGTGATTTCATATCTTAATACCCATATGCTAGTACACACTGGAGAGAAGTCTCATAAATGTGCCGAATGTGGAAAAGCTTTTACATGTTCCTCAATGCTTCAAAGGCATATACTAATACACACTGGAGATAAGCCTCATAAATGTGTGCAGTGTGAAAAAACATTTTCACGGGTTTCAGGTCTTAATACCCATATGCTAGTACACACTGGAGAGAAGCCTCATAAATGTGCCCAGTGTGGAAAAGCATTTTCACAGATTTCAGATCTTAAACCACATATGTTAATACACACTGGAGAGAAGCTTCATACATGTGCCCAGTGTGGAAAAGCATTAACATGTTTCTCAATGCTTCAAAGGCATATACTAACACACACTGGAGAGAAGCCTCATGTATTTGCCCAGTGTGGAAAAGCATTTTCACACATTTCAAATCTTAACACCCATATCTTACTACACAGTGGAGAGAAGCCTCATAAATGTGCCCAGTGTGGAAAAGCTTTTAAATGTTCCTCAATGCTTCAAAGGCATATACTAATACACACTGGAGAGAAGCCTCATAAATGTGTGCAGTGTGAAAAAGCATTTTCACAGATTTCAAATCTTAATACCCATATGCTAGTACACACTGGAGGGAAGTCTCATAATTGTGCCCAGTGTGGAAAAGCATTTTCACGCATTTCAAATCTTAACACCCATATCTTACTACACAGTGGAGAGAAGCCTCATAAATGTGCCCAGTGTGGAAAAGCATTTTCACGCATTTCAAATCTTAACACCCATATCTTAATACACACTGGAGGGAAGCCTCATAAATGTGTGCAGTGTGAAAAAGCATTTTCACGGGTTTCAGATCTTAACACCCATATGCTAGTACACACTGGAGAGAAGCCTCATAAATGTGCCCAGTGTGGAAAAGCATTTTCACAGATTTCAGATCTTAAACCACATATGTTAATACACACTGGAGAGAAGCCTCATACATGTTCCCAGTGTGGAAAAGCATTAACATGTTTCTCAATGCTTCAAAGGCATATACTAACACACACCGGAGAGAAGCCTCATGTATTTGCCCAGTGTGGAAAAGCATTTTCACACATTTCAAATCTTAACACCCATATCTTACTACACAGTGGAGAGAAGCCTCATAAATGTGCCCAGTGTGGAAAATCATTTTCACAGATTTCAAATCTCAAAACCCATATGCTAATACACACTGGAGAGAAGCCTCATGAATGTGCCCAGTGTGGAAAAGCATTTGCACACCTTAATACCCTCAACAGACATATGTTAATACACACTGGACAGAAGCCTCATAAATGTGCCCAGTGTGGAAAAGCATACACTAGGTCATCAAGTCTGAAATGCCATCAGCGTTTGCACAGTGAAGAAAAGGCCACGTAAATGCTTGAATTCTGAAATACGAAGGTTACTGTTGTAAAATGCATATGTTGATACTCATGCCAGTGTGGAAAAACTTCGAAACAAGCTGGGTCTTTAGTTTACCCCTTTATTTGTCCGTATGGGCAATTTCCCGCGGCTGCTATCTGAAGCCTCCATTTGAATCCCGGACTTTATTAAGGATTCACGGTACTATGTGGAAAGCACACACATTACATTTTTTTTTGCCTTGATTCTGTTAATTAAAATTGTATTTTTGCTAAATGAGTAATGAAGCACTGATCATCGTTACGTTTTTCTCTAAATTGTCTTTTATGTAAAATGAGTGATGTAACACAGGTGACTTGTGTTTATCTCTACACTGTCTATGCATGTTATGTAACCTACCTGCCATTAAAGATACACAATAAAGTGTAATTTAAAGAAACCAAGCATTTGTTTATTTTACTCTTTTATCACCTTGTAGTGAAATTGTAGGTCAACATAAATATTCTACATTCATTCACATTACCTCTGTTATTATCAGAAACGTTTATCCCAAACAACTTACTGTACAGGTGGGGTGTACCTGGCTGGTGACGGTTCATTTGACTGACATCTCCATAGTTACCTCAGGGTGAAGGTTCATATTATTGACATTGCCATAGTTACCACAAGGTGAAGGTTAATTTGACTGACATTTCCATAGTTACCTCAGGGTGAAGGTTCATATGATTGACATCGCCATAGTTACCACAGGGTGAAGGTTCATTTGACTAGCATCTCCATAGCTACCACAGGGTGAAGGATCATTTGACTAGCATCGCCATAGTTACCACAGGGTGAAGGTTCATTTGACTGGCATCTCCATAGCTACCACAGGGTGAAGGATCATTTGACTGACATCTCCATAGTTACCACAGGGTGAAGGATCATAATAATATTGTTGTTGTCAAAAAAACAGTTCTGAGTTCTGATGTCTGGCATCTCCATAGTTAGCAAAGGGTTACTATTCATTTAATTGAAATCATCAAGATGACGGTTACTTACCATCAGACACATGGGTCTACTGACATGTTGAACTCAAATCATAGTTTTTAAAAGGTTAAATTTACACGCATTGTACTTGCACTGCAAAAATGTTGAACATGGAACATTTCTGCCCTCAAGTCATCATTATTAAAATATATCAGCTATCTGACAAATCCTAAACTTCATCTGCATCATTTATGGAGCAACTGCAGTGTCCCCTTACCCTTCCTGTGTCCAGCACCTGGTGAGTGTCCCCTTACCCTTCCTGTGTCCAGCACCTGGTGAGTGTCCCCTTACCCTTCCTGTGTCCAGCACCTGGTGAGTGTCCCCTTACCCTTCCTGTGTCCAGCACCTGTTGAGTGACCCCTTACCCTTCCTGTGTCCAGCACCTGGTGAGTGTCCCCTTACCCTTCCTGTGTCCAGCACCTGGTGAGTGTCCCCTTACCCTTCCTGTGTCCAGCACCTGGTGAGTGTCCCCTTACCCTCTTACTTAGAGGCTTGCATCTTCATCAAATGAATGAAATAAAAAAAAAAAACTATGATACTTTAAGCAAGCCCGCCTTCTCTGATTGTGAAAAGTCAGGCTGGGTCAGTAGCCTACTCTGATTGGTTGTGAAAGGTCAAGCAGGGTCTCTGATTGGTTGTGAAAGGTTAAGCAGGGTCTCTGATTGGTTGTGAAAGGTCAGGCTGGATCTGTGGCAGTCCTGTCGGGCCAGGAACCAGACAACCAGACATGGCCTGTGATATTGGTCTCGTTAATCCTGTGTGAGGGTTAAGACAAACACACACACAGACACACACACACACAGACACAGACACAGTGTATTGATGTGGTTTGACTCCTGCAGGCAATCCACAGGTACTGCAGGTATTAAATATGACACGTCAGCAAAGGGAGGTTAGACCATAGATATCTATAATAAAGGCTAGATAAGTTGTCCGCGTTGCTGGCCGACGGAGTCAAATGTCCGCACAATTCGGCCATTTTGAGACGGAATAGCTCGCTCAGATAGGTGCCATAAATACACATGCACAAGGTATTTATGTAAAATCAATAGGCTACTAAAACTCAGCATACAGAATGGCAACAGGAGATACATGTATACTTTTATTATCACCGTTTAAAAAGCAATATTACTGATATAATAAAATACCGGTGATCCCACGGGATCTCGTTTTAAGGGAACGTTAACTAGAACAGACTGCACAAAATTCTGGCATCTTCATTGGCAATAAAGTCAGCAATTTCCTGTGGAAATCATAATGTAGATGTTTAACAAACCAACCCGATTGGAAATCATGTGCAACTTCAGTTTTATTATGTGCAACTTAAGTTGTATTGAAAAGAAAGAACAATTATGCCTCGCCAATTGATGTAAAATGATTGAAACACAATAGCCGTGATGCACAATAAAGCTGCACATTTCAACATGTTCAAGCATCGAGAATTATTACCAAGGTAATGACGTTTGTAAATCAAGTATTTTGTAAATCCGTCAAGATTTCCGCGAGATATGAGTGTAAACGATTGTGAAGATCACTGACGTTACCTAGCGTACCATTGATCCCTCCCGGAACTATTCCGTCCTTAAAATGGCCTCCTGTGCGGACATTCACGAGTCCGTCGTTGCACCCCCTTGGGTTAGACTGTCAGATGCTTCTTGCTGTGCATGCTGGGAGTCGGAGGCATGCCAGGAGGCTTTTTCTCCCTCTCTCTCCCTCTCTATCTCTCCTTCCCTCTCTACTTCTCTCTCCCTCCCTCTCTACCTCTCTCTCCCTCCCTCTCTGCCTCCGTCTCTCTCTCTCCTTCACTCTCTACCTCCTTCACTCTCTACCTCTCCCTCTCTACCCCTCTCTCAGCCTTTTTCACTCCCTTGCTCTGTCCTTCACTGGCTCCTTACCTCTCTCCCTCCCTCTCTCTCTAACTTTCCGGAAGCTTTCCATGGGAAGTTAAGCTCCGCAATTTAGCCTATAGCGCTTAATAGCAGTCTTAAATAAGCCAGATTGGAGTGCACCCATGTTCTATAGGGCTGAATTTGTGAGAAATTGTATGGTTCTACACATTGCATAATAACCATTCATGGCTTAAATTAAAGAAGACACTTGGGCCATCAAATGCAATCAGTTAAAGTGTTTTATTATGTAATTTTAGTTTACATTTCAGAGCAGCAAAACTTAAACATTTGTCAAAAAAAACATAAAACGCCTAGTGTTTTTTATGTTGCAGTGTAGAACTGGGTTTTGAATGCCATAGGAAACTAACAATAACATTTCCTGATGCACCAACATCTTGGCAGTGTGTGTAAAAAATTGAAGCAGATTGACAAAAGTTTACAAGTGTATCAAATCAGTTTCCATATGGTATCTTTAGACGTCTCCAAATGCTATTCCACGCAGGGCACATTAATGAGACTTCTCTCAAGTGTGTATTAACATATGCCGTTGAAGATTTGAAATCCGTGAAAATACTTTTCCACACTGCACACATTTATGAGGCTTCTCTCCAGTGTGTATTTGCATGTGGATTTTAAGACCTGAAGTCTGTGAAAATGATTTTCCACACTCGGCACATTTATGAGGCTTCTCTCCAGTGTGTATTCGCATGTGGATTTTAAGATCTGAAGTCTGTGAAAATGCTTTTCCACACTCGGCACATTTATGGGACTTCTCTCCAGTGTGTACTTGCATATGGTAATTAAGATTTGAAATCTGTGAATATGCTTTTCCACACTCGGCACATTTGTGATGCTTCTCTCCAGTGTGTATAAATATATGCCTTTGAAGACTTGAGGAAGATCTAAATGCTTTTCCACACAGGGCACATGTATGAGGCTTCTCTCCAGTGTGTATTAACATATGTGTTTTAAGATGTGAAACATTTGAAAATGCTTTTCCACACTGCGCACAATTATGAGGCTTCTCTTTAGTGTGTATTAACATATGTGTTTTAAGACATGAAATCTGTGAAAATGCAGTTCCATACTGGCCACATTTATGAGACTTCTCTCCAGTGTGTGCTAGTATATGCCTTTGAAGACTTGAAATATGTGAAAATGATTTTTCACACTGGGCACATTTATGAGGCTTCTCTCCAGTGTGTATCAAGATATGTGTGTTAAGATTTGAAATGTGTGTAAATGCTCTTCCACACTGGGCACATTTATGAGGCTTCTCTCCAGTGTGTACTACCATATGCCGTTGAAGATTTGTTATCTGTGAAAATGCTTTTCCACACTGCACACATTTATGAGGCTTCTCTCCAGTGTGTGTTAGTATATGCCTTTGAAGGCTTGAAATCTGTGAAAATGCTTTTCCACACTGGGCACATTTATGAGGCGTTTCTCCAGTGTGTATTAAGATATGTGTGTTAAGATTTGAAATCTGTGAAAATGCTTTTCCACACTGGGCACATTTATGAGACTTCTCTCCAGTGTGTGTTAGTATATGCCTTTGAAGACTTGAAATATGTGAAAATGCTTTTCCACACTGGGCACATTTATGAGGCGTTTCTCCAGTGTGTATTAAGATATGTGTGTTAAGATTTGAAATCTGTGAAAATGCTTTTCCACACTGGGCACATTTATGAGGCTTCTCTCCAGTGTGTATAACCATATGGGCTTTAAGGCTTGAGGACCATGTAAATGCTTTTCCACATTGGGCACATTTATGAAGCTTCTCACCAGTGTTCTGCTTTTGATTACTACTAAGAGTGTGTGTTTCCTGGTGTTCCACGAGTTCTCTCAGGACCGTGAAACTCTTCCTGCAGATTGTGCAGTGGTACGGCCCTCCATTGAGTTGCTGGTTGAGTTCATCATTCTGTCCATTGAGCTTCTGTTGGGTTCCATCTGATGCACCTGAAAGAGATTCATATGGATTTAGAATGACAGACAGATGTTCTAGATGCAGCAATTGACCGATCGCGAAACTCCTCCCTAGAACGGCCCTTGTCCAATCATACCTTAGCAACCGCTGCTAAGAGAAGAAGGTCCGACAACTTTGAGGTCTGAGCAGCATGGTTAAACAGTGTGCCTACGGGACTTGTAGGTATGACATGAGGTACCCTGATAGATTAGAGGGATAGGTCATTTTTTTCCGCTTCCCCAAAGCCCAAAACACAGGCGCAAAGGTGCCAGCTGTGGATTTAACAGTGTGGTCACCCCACACCCAACTCAATATATCGCAAAATGCACATATGTCTGCTCCAAAGTAAATGAACTGCTTGCTGCCAGCTAGCTATCGCTAGGTATGATGGCTAACTATCTAGTTGAGAAAAATTACCCAAACAGTTATGGTTCATGAATACTTGTATTATTACCACTAAAATAACATAACTAGTCTCTCCAACTTAAGTGTTCATGTTAGGGATGGGCATTCGATTAAATTGTCTTAATCGATCGTCGGGAGAATTAACGATCGATTTTCGATTAATCATTAAAAAAAATTATATCAAAAATGCACTATTTATAGGCTATATTAAAATGCAGTGAAAAAAGATAAAACATAGCGTGTTCCTCAATGAGATCTTTATTACAAGATTGACAACTCTTGTGGCAGTTAAACCGGATCCGTTTAAGGGTTACACAAAAATATGCGCTGCTGTACTCTTAAGCAGCGGCGCCGACAGCTAGAAGCCAGTGCTCATAAACACAACTTACTCGGTTAGCCTACCTAACAATGAATTAGGCTAATTAACAAAGCTCCATTAAAACAACCAGTAACAGTATTATCGACAAGCCATACAATTCACCGGTAAAGAGAATATTAATAGTTAAGCCCTAAACCTACAAGTCCAGGTGCTTAGAATAACAGCTGATAGTAAACGTCAACTTTTAAGATGATTCTTGACCAGTGCCAATTTCAAGCTATGTCATTCCCCGGTTTTCTAACCAGAAACAATAACCCTGGAAGGTATTGAAAACTAGTAACTAACTGTTAAAGCACACGTTTTTAAAACAACCAGTTGGCTAGCTTGGCTACCTTTTGGAATCCTTCAAGCCAAGTTCGCCAGCAATCAGGTAGGGATGCTAACTTAGCCACGGTAAGCTAAGTGATGGAGGCTGGTAGGATTTCCAACAGTGCTGATAAATATGGTGGGTTCCAAATGTTTAATAGTTACTAAGTTGTGTACTGTCACTAACCATGGTCGGATGTGCGTTGTTCAAGTGGTTCATC
Organism: Sprattus sprattus; assembly: GCF_963457725.1. NCBI lineage: Eukaryota > Metazoa > Chordata > Actinopteri > Clupeiformes > Clupeidae > Sprattus > Sprattus sprattus. The sequence goes on along the minus strand of NC_137920.1, from coordinate 7,499,730 downwards.
ATTTGAGTTGTGGCCGAGTTGTAATACACAGCTTTGCAGTGTTGTCAGTGAACTAAGTCATTTTTTTTAATCAAAATGGTCCCACGCTACACGCCGTGACCTCGTCATGTTTACTTTAGAAAGACACGGAAACTTGCAGGTAACTGAGTAGGCCTGTGGCGTTTTTTTCAAACATTGCCCTTGTTTGGTAAAATTTTAATTGCTGCCACATAGCGAAATCCATTGCATTCCTTCAAGACTCCCACTATGCAACAGAACGTGCATTAGTTTTATCGATGAAAAAATAATGTCATCGACGAAATTCTTAATGATCAATTAATCGATCGTCGATTAATTATGCCCATCCCTAGTTCATGTTAAAAAATGTTAATGTATGTGCCGTCTAAATGTCAAATGTTACTGTCTGTATGAATGCACGCAGAGCTGTCGAAGCTGTTGATAGCAAACGCCAGCATTGAACAAAACTTTTAACGAACACTTTGTATGTATGCTGCTGGCGTTCGCAATCGCCAGCTTTGATAACTCAAGCGTGCACATTTACAAAATGTTTTACTGACGGTAACATCAACATTGCATTGATGGATAGTCACCATCCTAGCTAGCTACATACCTCCAGAGTCTCTAGCCAGAGACGGAATAAATAATAAGAATAATCTTTGGAGGTTATTAGCTAGCTTGAAATATTATATGGGCCATTCTACCGAATTCGTGTAATATGCAGTCCCTCAACAATAAAAACTATTTACAAAACAATTAGGTATTTAGGCATAGATATTTAATTAGAAAATGTTATGGTCTATATAAACCCAATGCATTACATGAGATAGTGATAAGCTAAATATATACAAAATCATCATTTATAGGGTACTTTCTATTGGGAAGTAGCTGTCCCCAACCCTGACATCTAAATTTCAATGCCTTTAAATAACACTTTTCAATTTTTTTAGATTTTTTTCAATGATTTAATTTCAAAGATCTTTATGATTGGGTTGAAACAGAACTTGGAATATTTAGATTTATTGTGGGTTTAATTTTTAAATCAATTTTCTATACTCAAAAAATCATGTCCCTAGTTTTCATGTCACTACCGAAACACAAGAGTTTTAGTCCATTGGCTGAGCCTGTGTTTTAGCCACGACTCTGCATTTTTGACCATGCAGTGACACTGCATCTCTGACCCTCATGGTTGAATGGTAAGTAGCTAAATCCCATAGTTTTTATATAAATGTGTTCCAAAGACTGAAAATCGACGTGTAACCTTAAGAATTGTCACTACCGAAACGCATGTTTTCTTCAATTAAGTAAACCTTTTGGGGTTTCATGGAAAATCTTATGTTTGTATGTGTGTTCACCTCTTCAAAGATGTGTTTGCATGCCGTGTGCTTGTTAGAATTCTTTATTTATGCTTAAAGTTAGCTAGAATTGTCACTACCGAAACAGTCACTACCGAAACATATGGTAGTGACCTGATGATTTCAGTAGTGACAAAATGAATTGGTAAGTAGTTCAATCCCATAATTTTTAAATAAATGTGTTGTGTGGACTAAAGGGCGGCCCAGAGCACCTTTTGGAAGATTTTGGGAGAGAAATGAACATCCATCCAACAGTGCAGTCACTACCGAAACACTGGATGTCACTACCGAAACAGTGCAGCACTACCGAAACACAGGATGTTTTGTAAAAAATTAAGTATATTGAGTAATCAACTAAAATGTTATGATACTGATTGGATTAATGTATGTTCAATTTCATCAATGAACAACTCTGGAATCAATATGATCAGTATTTAGCATTTTACAAAGAAATATTGCACTTAGATTTTGATGAATTGTATAAATTGAACTTGAAAATTTGGTAAAAGAATTCATTTTTATGGATTTCATTGTGAAAACCTTCAAGAAATATTTGTAAAAATACTCTTCAGAGAAGGGAAGGAAACACAATCTGAACAGGTCAATAATAATACTTTTTTACTATAGTAAATGTGATGTTTCGGTAGTGACAATTTTTGGAAGAGGAAAAACATTCCAACACATTCTGAAAATACAATATAAAAATTGACTGTTCTTTTACTAGATAAGTGTACTTTAGATATGGTACAATATACATACGGACAAAGTTTTGGGAATAAAACATAAAAAAAATCCAAATATTTCCGACCTGACTTTGCACCAATTCGGTAGAATGGCCCATATACAGATCTTACCCAGTGGTGAAATAACATGACTAGTCTACAGGGTTGTGCTGGTTGCATTTCAATGAAGAGGTCGTAGGGTTTTAGGTGGACAGTTCCGTGAATTGTGTCGGACGTAGCAACAATAACTAGGGGGTGGAGCCCTGGCGATCGGTCAATTCATTGTTACCCGATGAGGAAATATTCCATTGTTTGGATGTTCTGATACACCTGGAAGAGTTAGATTGGTCATTAAACTTGCTTTTATGGCTCTGCATGGGAGCGTGTTTGTGTTTCAACCCCAGGGCTTGCCAGTGCGACTGATCTGGTCGCACATGCGACTGGAATTTTGGCCGTGCAAATTGATTTGAAATCACAGTTGCACGCGTGCGACCATAGAAATAGGCAAAAATTGCGGGTTCCAGGGTGTTTTCCCCCCCACTAATTTTCCAAGAAGAACTGATTTTTACTTGACAACAATATTAATTTGGACTATCAACGTTAAAGCGTTAATCTATGATATCATTGTAGACGGGCTTAATGCGATAAAATATTTTAACGCAGGTAACGCAACTTAGTTTACTTTCGGTGTACGTTGACACGACACGAAACGTGCCTGCAGACATTTAGACGAAGCGGTAGTGGAAGATGGGGAGAGCTGAGCGGAAAGTTTCTATTTAAGAGGCAAAATGACAGAACAATCAACCAAGCTAAAGTTGTATGGAGCATTTGAAAGCTAAATTTACCTAGCACAGAAGCAGCTCGTCTTTAAGTGATCACCTTAATGCAAAGTACCCGACAAAAAGCAGTCCCGGGTTAGATGGTCGCCATCCCACACTCCACGACTTCCCTAGGAAAATAACTAGACCAGTCTGTGGCGATATTAGCGGAGAAATTGAGACGTTTCTTAAGGGAAAGAACTACTACCAAAACAATTCATATACAGCGTAAATACAACCCTGATTCAATTATATTTGGTTTTGTGAATGGAGGTTGAGCCCAATCGCAGTGTGTTGAGTGTGTTTTAAAGCTGTCTAATGAGGCAGTCAAATCTGAATCGACATTTGGAGACGTGACATCCAGCACTCACGTACAGATGAAAGGCACCCGCTCCTTTTAAAACAATCAGACGAGTCGATGGACGTCAGTAAAGCTGCATTAGTGCTGTTTTTTGTGCGTTATTATTGGAGTGTTATTCTCCAAGAGGACATGCCTTTCTGTGGAGAGCTACCAATTCGAACTACTGCCCAGGAAGTGCTAATTATGTTGATAATAGATTGCAGCCACAGATTACAATAATTTTTCCAATTATTTGAATCATTATATTGAACATTATTTGAACCTATTTGGTTGCATGTCTGAAGCATCACCTATTATAATTAGGCCTAGCTGAGTGGTCTTGTTTGCATGTTTTATCACTTGATTTGAGTGCATGCTACCTTTTGGGTATATTCTGGTGTTATTTCCTTGCTTGTTTGCTGTGCACAAATAGGCCTAGGCCTACGGCAACTAAGTTCTGTGTTTGATTTTATGTTGTTTTTTGGTGCACAATACAATTTTGATGCAATATCTAGAGTTAGATTTTCTTTTATTAATTTCTAGGCTTCCACCTGTAGCAGGTGCTGATGTTCGCTTATAAATTAGAATTAATGGATTATAGATTAAATTAGCCTAATGGAATATAGATAAACTAAAATAAGCGTAGTGCCTGTTGGGCCCTGACCTGTTACAAATACGAAAAGTCGAAAAGGTTAGTAACTCCTGATCTAAATCACCTAAAATACCATGCAATTCTTTTCCACCTATCAATGTAGGCCTTAGCAAGGTCATGCCTGTCCTTTTATAATCTGTTCAAACATGTTATTCCAGGTTGTTAACATTGATCAATAGTAGTATTACTTGGTTTGGCCGACTTTTTATAGTGGTGCGCCTAGATATTTGCTGGTGCTCCCAATTTTTCTGGGTTAGGAGCACATTGCTCCTAAGCCAAAAAGTTACTGTCAAGCCCTGAACCCCCTTCACTAGTAAAACACAATCAATTTTCTAACACACATTGACTGTGCGTTAGCATTTGGCATACTTACCACACCATTTGGCATAGTAGACACACTAATTGGCAAAGTAACCACACCAATTTGGCACAGTAACCACATCAATTCTCTGATTGGTCTTGTCACTACTTATAGCAACTGTGTGCAGACATTTTTATATTTTTTCGTTTTTTTTCAACTGTTCTTCACCTACAATTCATTGTTCCCGGATAAAGAAATATTCAATTCCAAATACAGATCAAAACAAATTATTGAGTATATATACAGTCATGGACAAAAATATTGGCACCCCTGCACTTATGTCAGATAATGTACCACTTCTCCCAGAAGATTGTTGCAATAACAAATGTTTTGGTCTTCACATGTTGATTTCTATTTTTTTTGCATTGGAACAAGCAAACAAGATAAGCCAAATCTGACATGATTTCACACAAATCTTCAAAAATAATTGTAATTCAAGCATATAATGCTCCTTTTATTTGTATTTAAACTAGAGATGCTCCGATCATCATTTTTGGGGCCGATCACCGATCCCCAAAATCATGATAATCATAATCATGATAATACGCATCCGTGATTTGTAACACTATTTACACCTGATTGGACCTCTGGATTGGACACGGAAGCATGATATAGCGCGAAATCACGCACCAATAAAACTCGCTTGAAAAATATTTGTAAACACTCAAAGACTGCCGGTCCATTGACATAATTTTGTTGGTCTCAATACACATCACAATAGGTAAGATCAATTCATAATCATCAGTTGACTATTGAACACAGCTCTTAGTGCATCAGTCTGAATTACTTACTTTCCAGAAGACAATCGTTGTGTTCCTGCTCATCCTCTTCTTTCTTCACTTTAACCTCCACTGTCTGTAGTGTGTCATTATGAGTGGAGCTTAGTGACTCTGATTCAGTTTTACAGTGAAGATCTGCAATGGGCTTTTCTTCTTCATCTTGGCATGTAATCATGTGTCCATATTCCTCTTCTTTCACTATCAGTTTCAGGGGTACCTGGTGTGTTTCATCACAGCCAGAGCTCAACGGCAGTCCAAGATTAATGTTAGCAACGGACCAGAGATGATCCCGTCCAGAGTTTCCTATTTAGTTAGGGGAAAAACACAAATGAAATATAATGTAACAAAAGTCTTAGTCATAGGTCTTAGTGCATCAGTCTAAAATTACTTACTTTCCAGAGGAAAATCGTTGTGTTGTTGCTCATCCTCTTCTTTCTTCACTTTAACCTCCACTGAGTCTTGGCATGTAATAAAATGTCCATATTCCCCTTCTTTTATGTCCTCTTCTTTCACTCTCGGTCTCAGGGGTACCTGGTGTGTTTCATCACAGGCAGAGCTCAACGGCAGCCCGAGATCCATGTTAGTGTAAGGTAGTGAATGTGCCACGCCTCTAGGCAGCGTGGCAGCCGTTTTTTGTAATTGTTAATTTGTTTGTGTGTTTTGTACCTCGGGGTGACCCGTACGTTTGTCTTAAGTTCTGTTGTTGGAGATGTGTTGAGTGAGTCGGTGAGTGCTAGATGAAGGAGATAGCTGCTGTGTGATATACTGTAAAATAAATCTCGCCACCATTTCGAAACGTCCTCGTCTCTCGTGTCAAGTACTTTGGACGCCCAACCACCCGCTAACCAACATAGATAACCTAAAACACAACGCAGAGTCCCAGCGGGCCGTTGACTGGAGAGAGAGGGTTACATCTTTGGTGCCGTGACCCGGATGGTGGAATAACGAGACTGGTATTTCGCAGCAGGCTTGTGCATCGGATAATGAACTTGAACTTTTGAACTGGAATTGTTTTGTCTGAAGTGAGCGGACGGCTTCTTTCAAGTGAATTAGCGACGTGATATCCTTTACACTGATGATCATTTTGAATGCTATTGCCTACTGTTTGAATGGTTGATTCTTCTAAATGCGCTTAGCGACTTGTTAACGTAAAGATTTTTTTTTTGTTTGTTTGACGTACTGAGATTTAAGTGAATTATTAAGTATTGAGTTGATATTAATGTGACTGTTTTTGATAACCAAACACTGTGTATTTGAAACTTCGAGTTAGATACAGCATTTTGGAAATTATAAGCCTTTGTTAGTTGAGTGTACTGCTATTACAGTTTATAAGCTGAATAAGCCTTAGACTAAGATTTATGTTCAGACTTTAAATTTCTACACACTACATTATTTCACTGTTAATCTGCAAAACATAGCAACATGTCACAGAACTTTCATGTCTCTCCTGCTGGCGCAGCCAGCTATCAGCCCACTCAAGTGCCTGTTCTAAATGACACCCCACCACCCTTGGGACGTCGCACCCCCCCGCCCCAAAGGCATGCACCCTACACCCAGTACACCACCCCAGCTTATCCCCCAAGGCTGCCAGGCACTGGAGCTTCAGGACAGGTACCGCCACTCCGTTTTGACTACAGCCCAGACACAAGCACCAAGACAGACAGGTCAGTGGACACCTCTGTGCCTAAACACTGTGGACATGGGACCACAACAGCTCTACCCCTGCAAAGCACCACACACCATGCCCCAAGTATGATGTCATCTGCTCAGCAGCCCACTATAACAGCCTACCCCTATCTACCCCAGCCTAATGGGCCTAGCCCCCATGTCAATCCAAGCTATCCATATCCCAGACTTATGCCTCAAATGCTCATGCCTAGATTTCAAACACCTTCAGCGGCAGACATTTCAAGCAACCCCGCCGTCGCTAGGCAAAGCCCCCATGTACATTTTTCTGAGTCTGAAACCACATATCACAGCGAAGCCACACCATTGCCCCTGTACAGCGCCAATGCGTGGACCCCCAACACAAACCATTACAGCCCCCATGAAAGGTTTAACCATACAGCCACTGACATGCACCCGGAGCCACCACATCCCCAGACGCCCGCTCCAGGCTTGTACACCAGCACCCCTGCAGGTGCCTTCCATCCAGCCACACTTTCCAGCTTGTACACCTACCCATGTGTGCCACCGTTGAAGACCCCTGTTCGAGCTATGCACAGCCAAAGCCCTCCCACAGCAGCCTATGGCGGTCTCATGCAAACTCATCAGGTGAAAAATGTTCAAGTCTTCACTGGAAACCCAGACTGCAAGATACTGGTGGAGGACTGGGTTCGCGATATGCAGTACCTCCTCGAGGCGATAGAGCTCCCCACTCACCTTCGCTTTTCTACAGTCGTGCGGCACCTAGGTGGCGAGGCTCGCAAGCTGGTTCTTAACCTACCCCCCCATGAACAGACCCCAGAAAAAGCGTTTCAGGAACTCAGGGCAGAATACAGTGACACCCGAGGCTCCCTAGACCCGTTAGCTGACTTTTATGAACGAAGCCAGAATTCAGGGGAGACCGCCTGCTCTTACGCCATAGCACTGGAGGCAAAATTGCGGGCTGTGGAAGATAAAGAAAGAGGGGGAAATCCATTCCCCGACCGTGATAACAAACTCAAGCGGCAGTTCATGAGGGGGCTAACCGAGGAGGAGGTGTACCTGAGAATAGCACCAATGACACCGAGACTCGTGAGCTTCCGTGAGCTTCAGGCTGAGCTCCGCCACCTAGTGAGAGAAGGTAAGAAGTTCCAGCCCCTCGACAAAGCAAAGAAAATATTCCAACAGGTCCATGTTACATCGGAGGATGGCGTGAGAAGAGAGAGAAGCAAGCCTGCATCTGAATTATCGGAGCTGACAGAGATGGTCAAGAAGCTAGCCTTTAACCAGCAGGAACAAATGGCCAAGTTGTCCACACTGGAGCTGAGAATAGCCTCTCCGCTGCTTGCTTCACCACAAACTGCCCCGTCAGCGCAGGGAAGGGTGAGCCAGAGCGCTAGCTTTACCTGTCACCGGTGTGGAAAGCTGGGACACCTAGCTCGAGTTTGCAGAGCAGTGCTTTCAGACCCCCTGCCAGTTGCAGTGCACACACCCCATCCCTCTCATCCTTTAAACTCTTAAAGCCCATGGTAGCTGGGGCAACCATGGGCGTGCAGCAAGGGCCCCACCCACCTGCTGAAAAGGTCCACACGGAAGAGGAAACACCCCTTGTGGGTCCCAGGAACGAAGGAAAGGTGAAAGTCAACGGCCTGGAGTGCAGAGCTCTCATTGACTCTGGCTCCCAGATAACCAGCATCACTTACAGCTACTGGCAGAGCCATCCAGTCTTAAAGCAGAAGAAGTTACAGTCTTCCAAAATACCCATTGAGGGAGCTGGGGGCCAAGTCGTGCCCTACCGTGGTGTATTGCTGGTCGATCTGCAAGTGCTTGGGACAGAGTATAAAGCTGTGCCTGCTTTCGTCGTTCCTGATTCCATCTACCGCTCTTCAGTACCCCTCCTGGTGGGCACCAATGTCATTCGAGCCTCCCGGAGCCACCTCCAAGCAGCCTATGGCCAGCAGTTTCTGCACAGAGTCAAAGAGCAGCACCCAGAGTGGTATACAGCCCTGCTGAAGATGGGGAGTGCCGAGCAAAGTGAAGTGCATGACATTGTAGGTCCTGCTGTGTACACTGGCCGTAAAATACGGATCCCTGGAGGGAAAGAAATGGACCTAAGATGTAGGATAAAAGCTGGTCCTCAGAAGAAGACATATACTGCCCTAATGGAATGCCAGGCCTCCTTGAAACTCCCCCAGGACCTGCTGGTCGCTAAAGTCCTCGCAGATGTGAAGGGAGGTTGTGCCCCGGTCAGAGTGATGAACCTGTCCCAGCATGATGTCACCATCCGACCACACACACATCTGGCCAATGCTGTCGTGGTGCACAATGTGTTGGAGTTTGGTGATGAGAAGAAGAGTGAAGCCGGGAACAACGAGGCATGCCTCAGCCTGGGCCAAGTTGTCGCCAGCTGTGCTGTCGACCTGAGTGAAGCAGCAGTGGAGAATGAGAATCAACGTGCTTGTCTGCAAGAGCTGCTGGACAAGAATGCAGACGTGTTCTCTCAGCATTCATTGGACTATGGGCACACAACCACTGTGCAGCATGAGATCCCGCTGGTGGACTCCAGGCCTTTCCGGCTACCATATCGAAAAATACCCTCTTCTCAGTGTCAGGATGTGAGGCAGTTGTTGACTGAGATGGCGGCCACAGGAGTCATCCGCCCCAGCAAGAGTCCTTATGCCTCCCCAGTTGTGGTAGTCACCAAGAAAGATGGGTCATTAAGACTATGTGTTGACTATAGGAAGCTGAACTCCTACAGCACCCGAGACGCGTTTCCCTTGCCAAGGATTGAGGAGGCTCTTGAGTCGTTGGGCCAAGCCAAATACTTCTCCACTCTTGACCTTACCTCTGGTTATTGGCAGGTGGAGGTAGCGGAACACGACAAGCACAAGACCGCATTCAGCACACCCATGGGGCTATTTGAAGCCAATAGGATGCCATTTGGCTTGCAAAATGCCCCCTCCACATTTCAAAGGCTCATGACCTGTTGCTTTGGAGACTTGAACTTCACCCATCTCCTTATCTACTTGGACGACATCATCATTTTTTCCACCTCTTTCAGTGAACATCTGGAAAGGCTGCAACTTGTCTTTGACAGGCTTCGGGAGCATGGATTGAAGCTTAAGCCCTCCAAGTGCCAGTTGGTGAGGCGAGAAGTAAACTACCTTGGTCACTTGGTGTCGGCTAACGGCATCAGGACCGACCCAGAGAAGATCAGCAGAGTGAAGGAGTGGCCAAAGCTCACCAACCGCAAAGAAGTGCTGCAGTTTCTAGGATTCGCGGGCTATTATAGGCGATATGTGAAGGGATACTCCAGCCTGGCTGCCCCCTTATACCGTCTCACATCTGGCGACCCCAGGAAGAAGAAGAGAGGGACCCAGAAAAATCCTGAGCTTGACCGACCCTTCACATGGACGGCTGAATGTGAGGAGGCATTTCAGTCCTTGAGAGATAAGTTGATTGATGCTCCAGTGCTAGGTTACCCAGACTACACCCTACCGTTCCTGCTGCAGACCGATGCTTCAGGGCAGGGGCTTGGCGCTGTGCTGGCGCAGGTCCAGGATGGGATGGAGAGAGTCATCGCGTATGGGAGCAGAGGCTTGAGCCCACCTGAGACGAGGTATCCAGCACACAAGCTCGAGTTCCTCGCCCTCAAGTGGGCAATCACAGACAAGTTCCACGACCATCTTTACGGACGCAAGTTCTCTGTTCTTACCGATAACAACCCCCTGAAGTATGTGATGACCTCTGCCAAACTGGACGCTACAGGCCAGCGTTGGGTGTCCCACCTGTCAATATTCGACTTTGATGTCCAGTATCGAAGGGGACGAGACAACTCCAATGCAGACGCCCTCTCACGCATGTCCAATGAGGAGGTGACGGAAGTCCTGCAGACCTGCCCCCAGCGAGTAAAGACAGATGGTCCGGGGCACAGAGAGGCTCAAGCTGCCCAGGAACAGGAGGGGGCCATGGGTGAAAGTGCTGCTGTGGAGGAGCCTGAAAGTAGTCTGAGGCTGGAGCCCAGTGAGCCGTATGGAGATGTGGGGATGGAGGCACTGCCTGCTATGACCACACAGGAGATACGGGCCGGGCAGAAGGAAGACCCCGACATAGGCCCTATCTCACACTTCAAGAGCCGGAACCAAAAACCAAGCCGCAGTGAGAGGATGGAAATGGCCGTTAGTGGACGCCTTCTCCTAAAAGAGTGGAGGAGGTTAGTGGTTAGAAGAGGCATCTTATACCGACGGGTCAGAGATTGCCATAAAGGAGTGGTGGAGCAGCTCATTCTGCCAGAGAAGCTGCGGGCAGCCGTCAAAACAGCTCTCCATGACGAAGCAGGGCATTTAGGATCTGAGAGGACGCTACAGACGATAAGAGAAAGGTTCTTTTGGCCGAGAATGTTTCAGGAGATCAAGGCCTGGTGTGAGCAGTGTGAGCGGTGCTGCCTCAGAAAGACCCCCACCACCAATGTCAGAGCTCCCCTTGTCAGTATCCATACTAGTGCCCCCATGGAGCTGGTATGCATTGACTATTTGTCACTGGAGAAGTCTAAGGGTGGCATTGAAAATGTGCTCATCGTCACAGACCACTTTTCCAGATATGCGCAGGCCTACCCCACTAAGGACCAAAAGGCAGGCACAGTGGCTCGGGTACTGTGGAGGAACTTCTTCTGCCGTTTTGGGTTCCCTGCGAAGCTGCATGCAGATCAGGGGCGCAATTTTGAAAGTGCAATTGTGAAGGAGCTGTGTAAGTGCACAGGCATTGTCAAAACCCACACCACGCCCTACCATCCTCAGGGCAACGGGACCACCGAACGGTTCAACAGGACCCTCATGAACATGCTGGGGACACTAGAGCCGCACTTGAAGTCTCGGTGGCATGAACATGTGGATGCCATTACGCACGCCTACAACTGCTCACGACACGACTCCACCGGGTACAGCCCATACTACCTGATGTTCGGCAGGCACCCAAGACTCCCAGTGGACCTGATCTTCGGCTCCCTGGCCACTAACAAGCCATGTGGCTACACAGAATACGTGCAGACCTTGCATGACTCCCTGACAGAGGCCTATGCCCTGGCCAATCAGACCTCGCACATTGCCAAAGACCAGCAGAAAAAATATTATGATAAGAAAGCAAAGAGTGAAGATTTCAGCCCAGGGGATAGAGTTTTAGTCAGAGTCTGTCATGTGGAGGGGAGGCAGAAGTTAGCGGACCGATGGGAGGCACGCCCTTATGTTGTGGTGAAGAAGCGGCCTGGTTCGCCTGTGTATGTGGTGCGCCTGGAGAATGGGGAAGCGGAAAGGGTGTTGCACCGAAACCTCCTTACCCAGTGCATGTTCCTCCCAGTTGAGCGTGGCAGCGGAGTGACCATGGAAGAGGGCCAGTCAGACAGTGAGGCATGGGAGACCAGCATAGAGCTGCACCCAGAAGGGGAACCAGAGGGTGATGGAACAGAAAGTGGAGAGGAGGACCACACAGAGACCGAGCAAGCTGACATGGGGACCCGGGCAATGTGTGAAGGGGAAATGCATGCGACCAGTGGTTGTGCCACCCCTACACAGAGGAGAAACCCAGAGAGGAAGAGACATCCCCCAACAAAGCTCTCATTTGAGTCCCGAGTCAGGGCTAGAGAAAGCGATGAACAAAAGCTAGAAAGAGGGAGACAGTTGTGGCAAAGAGCTAAAACAAGAAGAGCGGCTGGACACAAATAGGGCCTCTCTACCTACACCTTGACAACAGACACACACACTACACACACTTCACACCACATAGCCCTTCACAACACTTTAATTTTTTTGAAATATCCCAGGTTACTGTAAAATTATTGTTATGAATAATCTCAGGTTACTGTTAGTTTTTGTTGGTTGATCTGATGGCTGGGACGCCATCACTTAAAGAAGGGGTGGATGTAAGGTAGTGAATGTGCCACGCCTCTAGGCAGCGTGGCAGCCGTTTTTTGTAATTGTTAATTTGTTTGTGTGTTTTGTACCTCGGGGTGACCCGTACGTTTGTCTTAAGTTCTGTTGTTGGAGATGTGTTGAGTGAGTCGGTGAGTGCTAGATGAAGGAGATAGCTGCTGTGTGATATACTGTAAAATAAATCTCGCCACCATTTCGAAACGTCCTCGTCTCTCGTGTCAAGTACTTTGGACGCCCAACCACCCGCTAACCAACATAGATAACCTAAAACACAACGCAGAGTCCCAGCGGGCCGTTGACTGGAGAGAGAGGGTTACATTAGCAACGGACCAGAGATGATTCTATCCAGTTTCCTTTATAGTCAGGGAACACCACAAAGAAAACAGAAAAACAATGACTGTCAATCAATGTTTTTATCTTTGTCAAAGTTCCAGAGAAATAAACTAGCTAACTGGCATGTCGCATTTCGCACGGAGGAATTCACTTCTATCGTCGCGGTCTCCGTTGCCTTCCGTTGCTCCGGCAGATACATTAGAGTACGAGCTAATGAAAAAGGCTAAGCTGTAATATAACGGTGCGATCTAATTTTACTGTTGGATCTAACGAAGACGGCTAAGATGTCATGATACTGTGACTAAAAACCTACTTCAAATAAGTTAGCACATAAATATCTTCGAGTACGAGCTAAAGAAGAAGGCTACAGATGCCCATGTCATCGTAGCCTTCTTTGTTAGATTCCACAGTAGCGTTAGATCACAAAGTATGACTTAAAACGTACTTCAAATAAGTTAGCACATAAAGATCTGTTAAGTTAATGTTTACGTCAAGCAGTGTTTATCACTACAGAAAGAACTTCGGCAACACACCGTAAACATCTCCCGTGGATTCCTCTGAAATGTTTTTACTTGTGTACTTCCGGTAGTTGGCAAACGAGACAGAAAATGATGTATTACTGCCACGGCCTGGACAGGAGTGTGACTTCAGGAATCTCTAGTTTGGTTTTAGTCGTTGAAAAATGATAACAATTGGAACACAAATGTGTCCCAAAGTACTTTGTTTGGCAGATCCTCCAGCCTAAATTGTCCACATCCTAAAACATTGAACATCCTCACAACCAAAAGGCTATTTGATTACAGAAGACACCAATGTTACCACCACGTTACTGAAGAATTTAGTGAAACGTTCTCTGTCATTCAAAGGTGGTTGGACTGTGCAAAGATATCTTATAAAGTCTCGATATCTTGCCCGCGTTTCTGGCCGACGGAGTAGAATGTCCCTACATTGCGGCCATTTTGCAACAGTATAGCTCGCTCATCAGACATTAGAATAGATTCTTATTCTTGTTCTATGTCTATGTCGCTCACCCTTTGTGTTGGTAGTGGTACTTTTTTAATTACCAGAACTTGCTCAATTTTCACCCGATTGTGGGGGAAATAAGTATATGAACCCCTACCGATTTTTGGCAAGTTTTTGCCACCTGCAAAGAAATCTGTGATCTATAATTGTATTGGTGGGTGTATTTTAACAGTGAGAAACAGAATATCAAAAAAAATCAGAAAACTGCCTTTTATAACATTTATGATGTTACAAAGGACTGATGATCTGCCCTAAGATTATTTACATGAACAGCCCTCTCGCTGTTGTTGGGTCATTCCTGTAGTGCATGCACACTCATGGCTACACTCGTGCACCCAATCAGAGTGTAGTCAGGAAGATGTTTGCACTTAAGGTACCCAGTCGCGGGAAGAGGAGAACAGTGGATGGAGAGTTGGTGTGTGAAGGCTGTTTGCATAAGTTTACCGTTTAAATAGTATCATTTAAATCGTGTGCGTTCAGATACTTAACCACACAAACACATACATCTACATGACCTAAACACACATACAGACACACACAAACACACCCTATATCCATTCCATTCCATTCAATTTATCAATAAATATCAAACTGGAGTCAACATCATTCTCAGGCATTTTAATTAGATGCACCACAGCGGCTTCTACAGATTCCTTACCAGAAAATAAGAGTCTCCACAACAAATTGGTGCCGAAACCCGGGAAGAGAAGTTGCTGTGGGATAATTTAATGATGTACGCCGACCAGTCCAGCCACGCCGCCGATGCCCGGCCCAGACGTGAGAGAAGACCACCTGCCTGGTTCGCAGATTATTCTGTCTCACACCCCAACTATAATCAGCACCCTCCACATGCTCAATCATTGCCTTACATAGTGGGAACCCAGGAGAGGGATTATGGTGCGGAGAGGTCAGCCGAGATGGTCCCTCTTGCTCTACAATCACCTATACAGCAGTGGGCTGAAGATACCAGTGCTGCATTAAGAAACCCAAGTCAGCCTGCGCTATTCAGACCACATTATCAGAGTACTCCTGCTCCAACTAGGGAACCAGCAGCCCTGCCACAAGCAGAGGCCACATCCGTCATATTGGATGCTATCAAGCAGCTCCAGGAGGACAACCAAAGACTGCACTACACAGTAATTCAGATGCAGAGGCAGCTCAGCACCAGTGCTCCAGGACCAGTGTTGCACCATTCTGCACCACCAAGGCCACCCACAAGGGACAGAAGCTTTTTACCACCACCACCGCTGCAGCACACAAGCATGCAGTATCGCGTGCTTAAGGAGGAGGAGGAGGATGATTGGCCACCGCCACCCCCACCACTGCCGCAGCGTTCCAGTTCTCAGTATGGCCAGCCAAAGGAAGAGCAGGATTATTTCCCACCACCGCCACCTCCACCAGAGTATGTGCCGCCGAGGCCAGCACCTGTTGCAGTTACATACAGTAACATGATGGAGGAGCTCACAGAGCACATGAAGAGGATGGGAAAAACACCACATAGAGATGGAGTGGCCACACCCGAGTACTGCGAGCCATATGAAGGTTCTGAAAGGAATTCTGTCTTCAGCATCCCTGCCACAAGCAGAGAGTCAGTGGCCGTCCAACAAGACTTCAGAGGTAACCAGCAAGAGCGTGTGTATCGTGGACCAAAGCCCAAGATCCCCTACTTCACGAAAGCTGACCCAAGAGAGTTCGCCCGGCTTAAGATAGCGCTGGAAAACTTGTTGCCTGCTGATGTGACAGAGCGCTTTAAATACCAGATATTAGTGGACCATTTGAAGTTTGAAGAGGCTCTATTGATTGCCGACTCCTACACCAACTCAAGGCAGCCATACTCAGATACAATGGCGACCCTCACTGAACACTATGGGCAACCACACCAGCTGGCTCTGAGACGCATCGCAGAACTGATGGAAGCCCCAAACATCCGCACCAATGATACTGGTGCCTTTAAGAAGTTTGCACTGAGAGTAAGGGCGCTGGTGGGGATGCTTGACCAGCTTGGCGATAGTGGCAACATCGAGCTGCAGTGTGGGTCTCATGTTACCAGATTGCTGCAGAAGCTCCCACAGGACATGAGAGCAGAATTTAAGAGGTACTTGTACCCTAAACGCACCCGCATCCCAACTCTGCTGCACTTTGCTGAGTGGCTAGAGTACGAGCTGAAGATGCAGGAGACTGTGTTTGAGACTCTCAATGGGAGTGACAAATTTGATGGAGATACCAAGAAGGAGAAACGTAGGGATTTTAAGTCCAACCGTCCTACCAGCATTCTCCATGGAGCAGAAGAGCCTGGAAGTACTACTGTCAGCGAGACACCCCCGTCATCCAGCAGTAAGCCAGGTGAGAGACGAGCATATTGCCCATACTGCTCAAATGATCAGCACTACTTCAATCAGTGCTCCAAATTCAGTCAGCTGAGCACTGAGCAGAAGACAGCGTGGGTGAAAACAAACAGGAAGTGTTGGCGCTGTGGACGAGCACACCAAGCCGCAGAGTGTCGACTCAAGGCCACCTGCAAGAAATGTAAAGGTAAGCATCTGGAAGCCCTCCATGATGTTAATGCCAGGCCAGCCCCCGAGAACAGTTCAAGCCCTGTCAGTAAGTCAAATGATGTGTACTACCTGGACCGACGGTCAGGTTGCAGTCCAGTGATGCTGAAGGTGAGCAAGGTGATCCTGCGCAATGGTAGGCGTAGCTTGGAGACCTACGCCATATTGGATGATGGCTCAGAGCGCACAATCCTGCTTGCTACTGCTGCACAGACCCTGGAACTGCAGGGAGAACCAGAAGATCTTGCTCTGAGGACCGTGCGCCAGGATATGAGAGTCATTCATGGGTCATGTGTGTCATTCTCCATATCTCCTGCCTGCCAGCCGCACAGGATATTCAAGATCAGTGGAGCATTCACTGCAGATGAACTAGGCCTGGCAGAACACTCTTACCCACTGAAGATGCTGCAGAAGAAATACAACCACTTAAAGGGGCTGCCACTACAAGCATTAAGTCAGGTGCACCCTGTCCTTCTGATCGGTTCAGATTACCCACATTTGATAACCCCGATCGAGCCAGTGCGTCTGGGGCCCCCTGGTGGACCCGCCGCAGTGAAGACCCAGCTGGGCTGGACTCTGCAAGGGCCAACCAGGTTTGTGCAACAGCAGCTCCAGCCACGACAGTGTCTGCATGTGTCTACATTCTCACCATCCACAGAGTTGCTCCAGCATGTTGAGAAGCTATGGCAGCTGGATGTTCTGCCTTACAGAAGTGAGAAGTTGGTGTCCCGCTCCCGACAGGACAAAGAGGCCATCGACCTGCTGGAGGAGAGAACGGTGCGTATGGAGGTAGATGGGATTCAGCGATATGCCACCCCGTTGCTGAGAGTAAAGAACATGCCGAAGCTGCAAGCACCAAAGGAGGCCGTCCTCGCACTTCTCCGCAACACCGAGAGACGCTTGGCCAAAGATCCGAAGCAGGCAGCAGCCTTCTGTGCAGAAATTCAGAAGCTGGAACAAGCAGGGTACGTTGTGAGGGTCAAAGAAAAAGAACTGAAAGCAGATGGTGAGTCCTGGTACATCCCTCACCATATGGTAAGCCATAATGGGAAGAACCGCATTGTTTTCAATTGCTCCTTCATCTACAAGGGCGCTAATATGAATGAATTGCTCCTTCCTGGGCCCACACTGACTTCAAGCCTGCTTGGTGTGCTGCTACGCTTCCGTGAGCATTCCATTGCTCTCAGTAGCGATATTAAAGGAATGTTCCACCAGGTGAGACTGCTACCTGAAGACAAAGCCCTCCTACGCTTTCTGTGGAGAGACCTTCAGAGAGACGCACCCCCATGTATTTATGAGTGGCAGGTTCTCCCCTTCGGGACCACATGTAGTCCATGCTGTGCAACATTTGCATTGCAGAAGCACGTGCTGGACCACACTCAACCAGAAGAAGATGTCCGTGTAGCCGTGGAGAGATGTTTCTACGTGGACAATTGCCTCCGAAGTGTGCCCTCCCTCGATGAAGCAAAGCGGCTGGTGAAGAAGTTGCAGCCACTCCTAGCTGAGGGAGGATTTGAGCTTCGTCAGTGGGCAAGCAACACTCCAGAGACCATCAACCACCTACCAAAGGAGTTAAGATCCGAAAGTAGCGAGCTGTGGCTGAATGAGACAGCGACAGACCCACAAGAGTTGACTCTGGGCCTTCGGTGGTTCTGCCACTCAGATACCCTTGGGTATAAATTCCGCCTGCAGGATCCTCTTGTGCCCACTATGCGAAATATCTATCGGGTCCTGGCAAGTCTCTATGACCCGCTGGGTCTCATCATTCCTTTCACCACGCGAGCCAAAGTCCTGGTTCAGTGTCTGTGGAACAAAGCCAGGGACTGGGATGATACAGCACTGCCTGAAGATGCCTTGAGGATGTGGGCCGAGTGGGAGAAGGAGTTAGAACACCTGCCGCAGATATCCCTCCCACGCTGCTACGTGAGCAAAGAGCTGGACAGTGTGGAATGCACAAGAACCGTTCATATTTTCGGTGATGCGTCTGAGCGAGCCTACGGCTCTGTTGCCTATCTGCGCACAGAGGGACCACACGGAAAGGTTGAGGTGTCATTCCTCACTGCACGCTCCAGAGTGGCACCGAAGAAACAGCAATCCATGCCAAGACTGGAACTGTGCGCAGCGCTGACAGGAGCCCAGCTGGCCGTGTTGCTGCAGAAAGAACTTACCCTCCCTCTTCAGGGTGTTGAGCTCTGGACAGACTCCACAACCGTGCTTACCTGGATCCAGTCAGAGTCTTGCCGGTTTAAAGTGTTCGTTGGCACTAGAGTATCAGAGATCCAAGAACTCACGGATGCCAGCAGCTGGCATTATGTGGATTCTGCCAGCAACCCTGCGGATGACATCACGCGCGGTAAAACCCTGCTGGAGATCGCTGTAGATGGCCGATGGAAAGATGGACCAGCATTCCTATTACAACCACCGGAGTTCTGGCCCACAAAGCCAGCGGTGGGTGAAGTGGATGAAGAGGCTGAAGTGCGTAAGCCCACTTTCTGTAGCTATGCCACAACAGTGGCACACGCCTCACTTCCAGATCCAGAACAGTTCTCCTCATTAAGAGACATGGTGCATGCCATTGCACTTTCCAGCCATGGGGCGGCCGCCAGCCAAAGTGGTCCAACTGCTGAGGACTACAGAGAAACAGAGTTAGATGTCGTGCGACAAGCTCAGCAGGATAGCTTTGCGGAAGACTACGCCCACCTAGCTGCTGGCAGGCCAGTTTCTACCACTAGCAGGCTGATTACTCTTTCCCCTGAGTACGACCAAGCCACCAGGTTAATCAGAGTTGGAGGACGCCTTCGCCGCAGCGAACACATGGACACAGAATCTATCCATCCTGTTGTCTTAGATCCAGCTCACAAGGTCACAAAACTTCTCATCCATGATGTGGATAGAGACCTGCGGCATCCAGGCTCCGAGCGCCTCTTTGCAGAAATCAGGAGGAGGTTTTGGATTTTACATGGACGAGAGGCCGTTAAACGGCATCAACATTCCTGCCCGGACTGCAAGCGGTGGAGAGCCAAGCCATTGGTGCCAAAAATGGCAGACCTTCCCCAAGCAAGGCTCCGCCTGTTTAAGCCCCCTTTCTTCTCCACAGGAGTGGACTGTTTTGGGCCGTTCACCATCAAGATTGGACGCCGCAATGAGAAAAGATGGGGGATACTGTTCAAGTGTATGACGACACGCGCAGTGCACATAGATATCCTGTCAAGCATGGACACTGATTCATTTTTGATGGCCCTGCGCAGATTCATTGCGAGAAGAGGAAAAACCATCAGAATTGTTGTCTGACCAGGGTACAAATTTCAGAGGTGGAGACAGAGAGCTCCGGGAAGCTTTTCAGGCATTGCATCCCGGTCTAAAGGAAGAGTTATCTGTGCATCAGATAAGCTTTAAATTCAACCCTCCTAATGCACCTCATTTCGGGGGCATTTGGGAGAGAGAAGTGAGGTCAGTAAAGGCGGCCCTGTATGCCACAGTGCAACCTCATTCAGTTCAAGAAGAGGTGTTGCGAACAGTTCTGATTGAGGTAGAAGGCATTCTCAATTCCAAGCCACTTGGATATGTGTCCAGTGATGTGGCTGATCTAGATCCAGTAACCCCAAATCTGTTGTTGATGGGGCGGCTGGACCCATCACTGCCCCAAACAGTTTATGAAGAGTCAGAGCTTCTAAGTCGGAGACGGTGGAAGCACTCACAGATCCTTGCAGACCAGTTCTGGATGCATTTTATCAGACATTACCTTCCCGCTCTCCAAACCCGCTCAAAGTGGCATAGGGACACGCCAGCCCTACAACCTGATGACATCGTCATGGTGATGGATCATCTCCTACCCAGAGCACTCTGGCCTGTGGGCCGAGTAACCAAGGTGAACCCTGGAGTCGACGGTCGTATCAGGTCAGCGGTGGTCAAGGTGAAGGACAGACACTACCTCAGACCAGTTGCCCGCCTCATCACCCTTCCTGCCATCCCGGACATGGACCCGGAATCATCCAGCCCTTCTGATGAGGACAAACTTGGCAGACCAACTTTGGGGGCGGCTGTTACAAAGGACTGATGATCTGCCCTAAGATTATTTACATGAACAGCCCTCTCGCTGTTGTTGGGTCATTCCTGTAGTGCATGCACACTCATGGCTACACTCGTGCACCCAATCAGAGTGTAGTCAGGAAGATGTTTGCACTTAACGTACCCAGTCGCGGGAAGAGGAGAACAGTGGATGGAGAGTTGGTGTGTGAAGGCTGTTTGCATAAGTTTACCGTTTAAATAGTATCATTTAAATCGTGTGCGTTCAGATACTTAACCACACAAACACATACATCTACATGACCTAAACACACATACAGACACACACAAACACACCCTATATCCATTCCATTCCATTCAATTTATTAATAAATATCAAACTGGAGTCAACATCATTCTCAGGCATTTTAATTAGATGCACCACAGCGGCTTCTACAGATTCCTTACCAGAAAATAAGAGTCTCCACAACATATGACTTTATTTGCATTTGATGCAAAAAATAAGTATTTGAACCCCCAAGCAAACAGCAAGAATGCTGGCTCACAATGACCAGTTATGTCCCCAAGAAGCACACAGATTTGTCCTCATTATGTCTAACAAGGTACACCTGATCTCAACTGGTGACGTTTATAAAAGAAACCTGTCCAAAGAATCATACTCCACACCTTCAACCTCACCACCATGGGCAAGACTAAAGAGTTGTCCAAGGACGTCAGAGATAAGATTGTAGACCTGCACAAGGCTGGAATGGGCTACAAAACCATTGTCAAGCAGCTTGATGAGAATCAGACAACTATTGGTGTGATTATTCGTAAATGGAAGTGTTGTGTTTGTACTGTACGGCGAAAATGTTGGAGAAAAGCAAGGCTTCATGGGAAGCCAAGGTTTTGTTGTGTTGATGCTAAACCGAAAGTAAAGTACGGTTGAATGAAGTCTGTCTCTAGAGTATTTATTAACCAATATAAGTTCCCCAGAATATAACAGGAAGCAACACCAAACAAATGTTTATCGCTCTAGGTCTGGGGCTCCATGCAAGATGTCCCCTCGTCCAGTATCAGTGATCTTTCGAAAGGTGCAGAATAACCCCAGAACTACACAGGGGGAGCTTGTGAATGATCTCAAGGCAGCGGGGACCACAGTCACCAAGAAAACCATTAGCAACACACCACGCCGTCATTTTTTGAAGTACTGCAGCACTCGCAAGGTCCCACTGCTCAAGGAAGCGCATGTACAGGGCCATCTGAAGTTTGCCATTGCACATTTGAATGATTCTAAGGAGGATTAGGAGACAGAATGTGATCAGATGATACCAAAATCAAGCTTTTTGGCATCAACTCGACTTGCCGTGTTTGACAGGGGGGGGGGGGATGCTGAATATGACCCCAAGAGTAAATCATACCCACCATCAAGCATGGAGGTGGAAACATTATGCTTTGGGGCTGTTTCTCTGCAAAGGGTACAGGACGACTCCACCGGAT
Organism: Sprattus sprattus; assembly: GCF_963457725.1. Taxonomy (NCBI): domain Eukaryota; kingdom Metazoa; phylum Chordata; class Actinopteri; order Clupeiformes; family Clupeidae; genus Sprattus; species Sprattus sprattus. The sequence continues at coordinate 7,477,725 of NC_137920.1, read as the reverse complement.
CAAGGGGACTATGGATGGGGCCATGTAACGTGGAATATTGGGCTTGAACCTCATTCCCTCATTTCCTCCCATTGAAAACGCAACCTTAAAGATTTGGAGAGGATCTGCAAAGAGGAGTGGACCAAAATCCCTCCTGAGATGTGTCTAAACCTGGTGACCAACTACAAGAAACGTCTGACGTCTGTGCTTGCCAACAAGGGTTATTCCACCATGTCATTTTTGTCAGTCAGTTTTGCTAGGGGTTCAAATACTTATTTTTTGCATCAAATGCAAATAAAGTCATAAATGTTATAAAATGCATTTTTCAGATTTTTTTTGTTGATATTCTGTTTCTTACTGTTAATATGCACCTACCATTACAATTATAGATCACACATTTCTTTGCAAGTGGCCAAACTTGTGAAATCGCCAGGGGTTCAAATACTTATTTTCCCCACTGTATGTACCGAATCACATACATTCTAGCATGTTTTTAACATTTTAACCATCAAATCAACTTCTTAATCAAAATGATTTATCTTTTTAACATGAATTCTTATTCAAAACACAATGAATTACACTTTGGCCTCTACAATCACCTTGTTGTGAATTGTAGGAAAACACAAATATTCTACATTCATTCATATTACCTCTGTTATTATCAGAAACGTTTATCCCAAACAACTTCCTGTACAGGTGGAGTTTACCTGGCTGGTGACAGTTCATTTGACTGACATCGCCATAGTTACCACAGGTTGATGGTTCATACAGTGGGAAAATCTGTTTTATTATGTCATTTTAGTTTACATTTCAGAGCAGCAAAACTTAAACATTTGACATAAAAAAAACATAAAACGCCTAGTGTTTTTTTATGTTGCAGTGTAGAACTGGGTTTTGAATGCCATAGGAAACTAACAATAACATTTCCTGATGTGTTACACATCAGTTTCAATATGGTATCTTCAGACGTCTCCAAATGCTTTTCCACGCTGGGCACATTTATGAGACTTCTGTCCAGAGTGTATTAGCATATGTCTGTTGAGTTTATACTGGTATGCAAATGTTTTCCCACACTGGGCACATTTATGACGCTTCTCCCCAGTGTGTATTAACATATGTGCGTTAAGATTTGAAATCTGTGAAAATGCTTTTCCACACTGCACACATTTATGAGGCTTCTCTCCAGTGTGTATTAACATATGGGTTTGAAGAATTGAAACCTGTGAAAATGCTTTTCCACACTGCACACATTTATGATGCTTCTCTCCAGTGTGTATAAACATATGTGCTTTAAGAGCTGAAGTATGTGAATATGCTTTTCCACACTGGTTACATATATGAGGCTTTTCTCCAGTGTGTATTAGCATATGTCTGTTGAGACTATTATGGTAAGCAAATGTTTTCCCACACTGGGCACATTTATGATGCTTCTCCCCAGTGTGTATTAACATATGTGCGTTAAGATGTGAAATCTGTGAAAATGCTTTTCCACACTGGCCACATTTATGAGACTTCTCTCCAGTGTGTACTAGCATATGTGTTTTAAGATATGAAATCTGTGAAAATGCTTTCCCACACTCGGCACATACATGAGGCTTCTCTCCAGTGTGTATTACCATATGGGTTTTAAGATGTGAAATCTGTGAAAATGCTTTTCCACACTGCACACATTTATGAGACTTCTCTCCAGTGTGTATTAACATATGAACTTTAAGATTTGAAATCTGTGAACATGCTTTTCCACACTCTGCACATACATGAGGCTTCTCTCCAGTGTGTATTACCATATGGGTTTTAAGAGTTGAAATCTGTGAAAATGCTTTTCCACACTTGGCACATTTATGAGGCTTCTCTCCAGTGTGTAATAACATATGGGTTCGAAGACTTGAAACACGTGAAAATGCTTTTCCACACTGGGCACATCTATGAAGCTTCTCACCAGTGTTCTGCTTTTGATTAACACTAAGAGTGTGTGTTTCCTGGTGTTCCTTGAGTTCTCTCAGGACCGTGAAACTCTTCCTGCAGACTGTGCAGTGGTAAGGCCTTTCATGGAGTTGCTGGTTGAGTTCATCATTCTGTCCATGGAGCTTCTGTTGGGTTCCATCTGAATGTTCTGCACCTGAAGAGTTTCATATAGATTTAGAATGACAGACAGATGCGGCAATTCATTGTTACCCGATGAGGAAATATTGCATTGTTTGGATGTTCTGATACACCTAGAAGAGTTAGATTGGCCATTAAACTTGCTTTTCCGGCTCTGCATGGGAGCATGTTTGTGTTTCAACCCCCTTCACTAGTAAAAAAAAAAATCAATTTCTTACTGGTTATGCAGTAGTAGTTGGGGCTGATATGAATGCTATGTGGGATATTGCTCTAGATCGCTCCAACGCAAGAGCTTCAAGGGACCAAGAATTAGCTACTGCTGCTCTGCGATCTTGGGTAGGAAGCCTAGGTCTTGTAGATGTTTGGCGATCATTGAATCCGGTCCTGAAAGACTACTCGTTCTTTTCTCACAGGCACAAAACTTTTTCGAGAATAGATTTTCTTTTTTCATCCCCCCACCTTTTTCAAAGGATTGATAATATTATTTTGCTTCCCATTGCCCTGTCAGACTAGCCTGACGATGTCATTCTCATAATTCTAGTCAGAATATGAGTCTGAGACCGAACCACTGGGCTGTGATTATGGGGCGTGTTTCAACGAACCAGGAAAGAAAATTCCTCTTCGCTGAATTGGATACCTAGTGCTTCAGTTAAGACCTACAATCCTCTGCAACATTCGGGATGCACATACACAACCAACCGAGTCAATGTAGACATAAAAAAAGTCGTGTAGTTTAAATCATATCAAATATGTCCCACTAAGCTCCTGAGACGGCGCCATCTTTGTTCGATGTATATTCTATCTATCTAATCAACTCAAGCGTTGGTTGTCTTGTCTGTCCATCAATGTATAAAGCCCGCCCTTACAATTTGATTGTTCAGATCACTTTTCTGAGACGTTTAATCTCTCCCAACTAGCTCAAGTCCAGACTGAATCTCCCAGACCAAAAATGTTGTGGGCGAAGTTCAGGCTGGTATCCAGGCTACTGTCAGATCATAAAGGTGTCAAACTTAAACTTAACTTAAACAAGTCACATACACACCTCTCTATCAAACCCACTGAAACAGAACTTAAACAAGTCACACACACACCTCTCCATCTCTAGAGGTCACACTTTGTGATATTTCTAAAGGTTGCAAAAGCCTTGAGTTCAAAAGACATCAAATCTATAGGTCAATTAATGATCAAACATCAAACTAATCCTCAACATGCCTATTAGACCCTGCCAGCAGTCTGACGTCATCATTAATTGACCATTGAACAAAGCTCTTAGTGCATCTGTCGCTGCCCTATGTGAGTCGCTGCCCTATGTGAGTCGCGCATGCGTCACTTTGCGACACTTTTGTAGTACAACGAGCCATGCCAGGTAATGCTGGTGGTGTACGGCATGAAGTGGAATGAAATCCACCAAGGTTTATGATGTTAAGCTTCATGTTTATTGAATTATTAGTTAAGCAGTGCATTCATTTCTAGTATCAGTAATACAACATAACCCCATTAAATGTACCGGTATTATGCGTTAAAACCAGCCCCATATGTTGACGTTGAGCCGTTGACAAAATTATAAAACACTACGTTAAATAAACCTACATTATTTAACGTAGATACCAGATACGTTGATATTGAACCATGTATGAGCATGCGCGTCTTGGATAGTTTGCTCCTGAGGCTTCGGTCGTAAACCGTTTGTGTTTGAGCATGCGCGACTCACGTAGGGCAGCGCCTCACATAGGGCAGCGACAGCATCATTATGATATACTTACTTTCCAGAAGACAATCGTTGTGTTCCTGCTCATCCTCCTCTTTCTTCACTTTAACCTCCACTGTCTGTATTATTTCATTAAGAGTGGAGCTTAGTGACTCTGTGAAGTCTGGTTCCGTTTTACAGTGAAGCGCTGCAATGGACTTTTCTTCTTCATCACGGCATGTAATCATACGTCCATATTCCTCTTCTTTCACGATCAGTCTCAGGGGTACCTGGTGTGTTTCATCACAGCCAGCACTCAACGGTATTCCCAGATTCATGTTAAAAAAGAACCAGAGATGATCCCGTCCAGAGTTCCCTATGGTCAGGGGAACACCACAAAGAAAAAAACAATGGCTATCAGGCTCGGTTTTTTTTCCTTCTTTGTAAAAGTGCCATAGAGCGCCTTGCACTTCGAATTTTGCACGGATAAATTCACTTATATATTGTCGCAGTAAGTTAGCACATAAAGATCAGTGTTTACGTCGAGCAGTGTTTAACACAGCAACATATGAGGACGAAATTACCGTTACAGAACCAACAACGGCAACACTGTCCACATGGAGTCCTCTATAATGTTGTTACTAGTTACATGTGTTTCACGTGGAGTCCTCTTTAATATTCTTACTTGGGAACTCCCAGTAGTTGGTTAACTAGAAAACGTTGCCACTGTCTGGACAGGAGTGTGACTGCAGTACACTCTCTCGTTTAACTACACAGACGGAACTGGAGAGTCTGCAGTCACATTCCCATCCAGACGGTGGCAGTAATGCATAGGTGTCTGGTTGGCTTGCCAGCTACCGGATGTTTACAAGTAAGAACATTTCAGAGTCCTCGGGAGAAGTTCAGCGTGTTGCCGAAGTTCCCTCTGTAAATACAATTTCGTCTTCGTATTTTTCTGTGATAAACATGGCTTGATGCTAACACTAACCTAACAGATCGTTATATGCTAACTTATTACAAGTACGTTTTAGTCACAGTATCAAGCCGTCTTCGTTAGATTCTACAGTAGCCTTAGATCGCACAGTATTTTAACATCGTAGCCTTCTTCATTAGCTCGTACTCGATATATCAGCCCTAGGCAAGTGAGAGGTGCGGGGACAGTGACGATATAGAAGTGAATTCCTCCTTGCAAAATGCGACGTGCCAATCGCTCTCTGGTATTTCAACAAAGAAGGAAACAGAGCTAGAAAGCAATTGTATATTTTTCCTTTGTGGTGTACCGCCTATCTATATCGGAAACTTTGGACGGGATCATCTCTAGTCCGGTGCTAACATGGATCTTGGACTGCCGTTGAGACCTGGCTGTGACGAAACACACCAGGTACCCCTGAGACTGAGAGTGAAAGAAGAGGACATAAATGAAGAGGAATATGGACATATGATGACATGCCAAGATGGAGAAGAAAACCCCATTGCAGATCTTCAGTGTAAAACGGAATCAGACTTCTCAGAGTCATCAAGCTCCACTTATAATGACATAATGCATACAGTGGAGGTAAAAGTGAAGAAAGAAGAGGATGAGCAGGAACACAACGATTATCCTCTGGAAAGTAAGTATTTTAGACTGAGGCACTAAGAGCTTTGTTCAATGGTCACTTAATGCTTTTTAACAGTTACTATTACAGGTTATATAGTGGACGGCTACTTTGTGGTTCTTTGTTAGTCAGGAAATTGTGTTGATGAGGACATTTTCCAAACATTTTTGTGGGAGTTCCTTCTCGGACCACGTTTAAATGTTTATTGGCTGACAGTTACATTTTTAAATGATGGTGTAACTATGCCAATTGATGTGGTTACTAGGACAAATAATGTGGTTACTATGCCAAATTAATATGGTTACTATGCCAATTGATGTGGTTGCTATGCCAAATGATGAATGCCAATTGATGTGGTTACTATGCCAAATGATGTATGCCAAATGATGTGGCTACTAACCACGTCAATTGGCATAGTAGGCCTAACAACATCAATTGGCATAGTAAACACATCATTTGGCATAGTAACCACATCAATTGGTGTGGTTACTATGCCAAATGATGTGTTTACTATGCCGATTGATGTTGTTACTATGCCAATTGATGTGGTTACTTTGCCGATGGGTGTGTTCACTATACCAAATGTTAGCACACAGTCAGTGTCAGTAAAACATTGATTTTATTTTACAAGTAAAGGGGGTTGAAACACAAACATGCTTCCATTGTGACGCACGGCTCTGCTATGCCGTTAGGGGTTACGCCTCTTCCTACCACTCTGTGGTTCTATGTGTTCATGTCTCCTGTTATTCTATGTTTAACCTGTAGGAGTAACTAGAGACTACAATCTGTTGCTAATGAGGGGCGGGGCTCCATGTGATGAACATCACTATACAGTATAGCTGTGTCCCGGAACCTCAGAGGGGAGACTCTCTTATGCTCCAGCTGGACGTTGGAGCGCTGGAGGCATTCTCATTGCCTTAGCTAGATGCATTACACATAGTCTACAGTACTGACTAACATGACACTTTACTTTACCATCCATATCACCTACTGACTTTTGTCTTTTTGTAAATAAATGTTAATTGTTTAAAACGTTACCCAACGGTGTCGTGTCTTCTCTGAGCTAAGTAGTCATCACACCATGCAGAGCCAGAAAAGCAAGTTAGGCCTAAATGACCAATCTAACTCTTCCAGGTGTATCAGAACATCCAAACAATGGATTATTTCCATGTCAGGTCTCAATGAATTGCTGCATCAAGAGCCCCTGTCTGTCATTCTAAATCCATATGAATCTCTTTCAGGTGCATCAGATGGAACCCAACAGAAGCTCAATGGACAGAATGATCAACTCAACCAGCAACTCAATGGAGGGCTGTACCACTGCACAGTCTGCAGGAAGAGTTTCACGGTCCAGAGAGAACTCGAGGAACACCAGGAAACACACACTCTTAGTGTTAATCAAAAGCAGAACACTGGTGAGAAGCTTCATAAATGTGCCCAATGTGGGAAAGCATTTACATTTTCCTCAGGTCTTCAAAGGCATATACTAATACACACTGGAAAGAAGCTTCATGAATGTGCAGAGTGTGGAAAAGCATTTTCAGTGATTTCATATCTTAATACCCATATGCTAGTACACACTGGAGAGAAGCCTCATAAATGTGCCGAGTGTGGAAAAGCTTTTACATGTTCCTCAATGCTTCAAAGGCATATACTAATACACACTGGAGAGAAGCCTCATAAATGTGTGCAGTGTGAAAAAGCATTTTCACAGATTTCAAATCTTATTACCCATATGCTAGTACACACTGGAGAGAAGTCTCATAAATGTGCCCAGTGTGGAAAAGCATTTTCACGGGTTTCAGGTCTTAACACCCATATCTTACTACACAGTGGAGAGAAGCCTCATAAATGTGCCCAGTGTGGAAAAGCATTTTCACGCATTTCAACTCTTAACACCCATATCTTAATACACACTGGAGAGAAGCCTCATAAATGTGTGCAGTGTGAAAAAGCATTTTCACGGGTTTCAGGTCTTAATACCCATATGCTAGTACACACTGGAGAGAAGCCTCATAAATGTGCCCAGTGTGGAAAAGCATTTTCACAGATTTCAGATCTTAAACCACATATGTTAATACACACTGGAGAGAAGCTTCATATATGTGCCCAGTGTGGAAAAGTATTAACATGTTTCTCAATGCTTCAAAGGCATATACTAACACACACTGGAGAGAAGCCTCATGTATGTGCCCAGTGTGGAAAAGCATTTTCACACATTTCAAATCTTAACACCCATATCTTAATACACAGTGGAGAGAAGCCTCATAAATGTGCCCAGTGTGGAAAAGCATTTTCACGCATTTCAAATCTTAACACCCATATCTTACTACACACAGGAGAGAAGCCTCATAAATGTGCCCAGTGTGGAAAAGCATTTTCACAGATTTCATATCTTAACACCCATATCTTACTACACAGTGGAGAGAAGCCTCATAAATGTGCCCAGTGTGGAAAATCATTTTCACAGAATTCACATCTTAAAACCCATATGCTAATACACACTGGAGAGAAGCCTTATAAATGTACCCAGTGTGGAAAAACATTTACATGTTCCTCAAGTCTTCAAAGGCATATACTAATACACACTGGAAAGAAGCTTCATGTATGTGCCGAGTGTGGAAAAGCATTTTCACAGATTTCACATCTTAATTCCCATATGCTAGTACACACTGGAGAGAAGTCTCATAAATGTGCCCAGTGTGGAAAAGCATTTTTACAGATTTCATATCTTAAAGCACATATGGTTATACACACTGGAGAGAAGCCTCATAAATGTGTCCAGTGTGGAAAATCATTTTCACACATTTCACGCCTTAAAATCCACATGCGAATACACACTGGAGGGAAGCCTCATAAATGTTCCCAGTGTGGAAAAGCATTTACATGGTCCTCAAGTCTTAAAGCCCATATGGTAATACACACTGGAGAGAAGCCTCATTAATGTGCCCAGTGTGGAAAAGCATTTTCACATATTTGAAGTCTAAAAACCCATGTGTTAATACACACTGGAGAGAAGCCTCATAAATGTGCACAGTGTGGAAAAGCATTTTCAAGCATTACTATTTTTAAAACACATATGCTAGTACACACTGGAGAAAAGCCTCATAAATGAGCAGAGTGTGCATTTGCACACCTTAATAACCTCAACAGACATAGGCCAATAAACACTGGAGAGAAGCCTCACAAATGTGTGTAGAGTGGAAAAGCATTTAAAAACCAAAGACGTGCACAGAAATTTTGAAGGGCAGTTCTTTTTTTTGTGACAACTGCTGCCACGCCCCTGTCATCTGATCGCAAATTTTGCCAATATAATTTTAAACGTTCACTATCCCTTGCTGACACGCCCCCGTCCCCTGACTACAAATATATATATATATTGACTTCAGAAGAGCAACTTCAGTTGAGGAGGGCAAGTGGGCAGTTGCCCGAGCAACCTTAGCCCACTCCTGTGCACGTCCCTGTTAAAAACCATATGCTAGTTCACACTGGAGAGCAGCTTAATAAATGGGCCCAGTGTGGAAAAGCCTTTAAATATATTAATACACACTGGAGAGGAGCACCATTAACTTAAAGCCCCATTATGCAACAATTGTACTTCAGGATTAGGTTTAGGATATGTTCTCAGTAACTGATTTACTAACATTGCGACCGCAGCCCATTTAGCGTAGGGCTTTTCCCCATTTTGAGTGGTATTTTTCAAACCAGATCCTTGTTGGGCAATCAGCGCCTTACTCCGCCCATTGGCTTTGCATCCTTTCCTTCTAGCCTTGTCTACTCCAAAGACATGCTGCCCACCAGCTTTCAAAGCAAAATGGTGGCTGTGTATCAATTTGTATTTTCAAAAGATGAATTTCAGTGTGTTTGAAACATGCCTGAAAAATACTCTGTATGCTTGTAATTGTGAAATGTTGTTGAAAAAGCTGGAAATGATGATTCAATTTTTAGTTTTTGATGCATTGTTACCTTTTGCTGTTTGCCCAATAAAGGTTTTTTTTTAAAATTCAAATGTCTCTCTCTCTCTCTCTCTCTCTCTCTCTCTCTCTCTCTCTCTCTCTCTCTCTCTCTATATATATATATATATATATATATCCCTCACTTAGTGCACCAATCATATAAGGCACCACAAATTGTGACCCTCAAAATTAAGATGAATGGTCACTACAAAATTTATTGACAGAGAATGACCTACAAACAGGGGCGGACTGGGGACAAGTGTGGACCGGGAGTTGTCTGTCAGAGCGGCCCACTCAATACTAGGGGTGGGTATTGCCAAAGAAGTCACGATTCTATTCATATCACGATTCACATGCCACGATGCGATTCTATCACGATGCATCGCGATACTTGAATTATTGCGATGCATTGCGATGCATTGCGAATTTTCACTGAACACTGTTAGAAAAAAATGAAGCCATTACCAGTGGCTGACTGTCTGTGTATGATCTGGATAGTGTGTTCAAGATCGTGAAAATTAGAATCGCGATGCATCGTCATGACGATTATTTGGCACACCCCTACTCAATACACAGCGTGTTGCCGGCTCAATGCATGCAAAATACCCGTACACTTAACATAATTTTGGATGATTGCAAGAAACTACATCATATATGTTTTTTTTTAATAACATTTGGATCAACCAACTTGCCTGGATGGACACATGGAATAAAATTGTACTGGCTATTGTAACAATCCAAGGTAGGTATAGTTTGCTAGATGAATATGCTTAACTCTGGGCGAGTATCAGATGGTTATATTATATGTATAACTACAGAGCCTCATGGAATTAATGCCAGCACAATAAAGAAACTGGAATCAGAGGGTAGAATTAGTATGAACCAGGGGCGGCTACTGAAAAAATTATCTCGGGGGGCAATTTTTTTGATAATGATTAGGGCGACCCATTTAGTAGGAACATTAAGCAAGACAATTGTATCAATTTTTTGTAAGCTGATTAACTCATACAGCAATACCTTTTTGTCCACTAGATGGCAGCACACACCCTAAATACAGCCGCGGAAAAAATTAAGAGACCACTTCAAAATTATCAGTTTCTCTGGTTTTACTATTTATTGGTATGTGTTAAAGTAAAATGTACATTTTTGTTTTATTCTATAACCTACTGGCAATATTCCTACCAAATTTCAAATAAAAATATTGTCATTTAGATCATTTATTTGCAGAAAAATGACAATTGGTCAAAATAGCAAAAAAGATGCAGTGTCTTCAGATCTCGAATAATGCAAAGAAAACAAGCTCATATTCATTTTTAAACTACACAATACTAATGCTTTAACTTAGGAAGAGTTCAGAAATCAATATTTGGTGGAATAACCTTGATTTAAAATCACAACTTTCATGTGTCTTGGCATGCTCTCCACCAGTCTTTCACATTGCCGTTGGGTGACTTTATGCTACTCCTGGCACAAGAATTCAAGCAGCTCGGCTTCTTTTCATGGCTTGTGACCATCCATCTTCCTCTTGATAACATTTCAGAGTTTTTATTATGGGATTCAGGTCTCGAAATTGGGCTGGCCATGACAGGGTCCTGATCTGGTGATACTCCATCCACACCTTTACTGGCCTGGCTGTGTGGCATGGAGCATTGCCCTGCTGGAAAAAACACTTCTCAGAGTTGGGGAACATTGTCAGAGCAAAAGGAAGCAAGTTTTTCTTCCGGGACAACGTTGTACTTTGCCTGGCTGAGGTTTGTAAAAGACCATAAGGATTGAACCAAAGCCGACTGGAGGGTCTCCTAGTTCGTCTTCTCTGATGAGTCCAATTTCACAGTAGGTGCAAGACTCTGTGGCTTGTAGGCCTCTCCAGGTCTCCGTCTAACCATCAGACGACCATGTGTTGGGCAAAGCTGAAAATCGGACTCATCAGAGAAGACGAACTTAGGGACCTCCAGTCCGCTTTGGTTCAATCCTTATTATCCTTACCCTTCCTGTGTCCAGCACCTGGTGAGTGTCCCCTTACCCTTCCTGTGTCCAGCACCTGGTGAGTGTCCCCTTACCCTCTAACTTAGAGCCTTGCATCTGCATCAAATGAATGATATATAAAAAAACTTCTGATTGGTTGTGAAAGGTCAAGGAGGGTCTTTGATTGGTTGTGAAAGGTCAGGCTAAATCAGTGGCCTTCTCTGATTGGCTGTGAAAGGTCAAGCAGGGTCTCTGATTGGTTGTGAAAGGTCAGGCTGGATCAGTGGCCAGGCCTGTCGGGCCAGGAACCGGACAACCAGACATGGCCTGTGATATTGGTCTCGTTAATCCTGTGTGAGGGTGAAGGCAAACACACATACACACACACACACACACACACACGCACACACACACACACACTTTGTATTGATGTGGTGTGACTCATGCAGGCAATCTACAGGTATCCGTATCTCAGCCGCTCTTTCCCTCCCTCTCATTTCCTCTCACTCACTTCCTCTCTTCCCCCCTCTCTCTTTCTCAGCCTCTTTCACTCCCTCTGTCTCTCTCTAACTTTCCATGGGAAGTGAAGCTCGGGAATTTAGCATTTTTTTTTGCAGAAGATAGCCTATAACGCTTAATAGCAGTCAGACATAAGCCAGATTGGATTGCACCCATGTTCTATAGGGCTGAATTTGTGAGAAATTGTATGGTTCTCACATTGCATAATAACAATTCATGGCTTACATTAAAGAACACACTTGGGCCATCAAATGCAATCAGTTAAAGTGTTTTATTATGTCATTTTAGTTTACATTTCAGAGCAGCAAAACTTAAGCATTTGTCAGAAAAAAAAATAAAAACGCCTAGTGTCTAGATTGACAAAAGTTAACAAGTGTTACATATCAGTTTCCAAATGGTGTCTTTAGACGTCTCCAAGGTTCTCAGAACCTCTCCAACCTCACCAAATACAAAAGCAGGTACCTGTCACTGTATATCAGTGGCGGCTGGTGGTTTTTAAAGTGAGGGAGGAAGACTGCGCGCCAGGTTGCCATTGGCCTGCCTATTCTGTTGGTGGCATAAGAATGTGAGATACAAGTTGTTTCAGGGCGTTTTTGTGAACTACAGTACAAAATAGCAGGCAGGGATAATATTGATACAAAGCTACCAGTGTGGCACCATTGTGCTTTGAAAGTTGGTAGGCAGCATGTCTTTGGATTAGACAAGGCCAGAAGGAAAGGATGCAAAGCCAATGGGCGGAGTAAGGCACTGATTGCCCAACGAGGATCTGGTTTGAAAAATACCACTCAAAATGGGGAAAAACACTGTGGAACATTAATGGGGCTTCTTTGGGGTGTTGATAACAGGAAGAAGTTGGCATTTATAACATTCAGTCAGGTAAGATAATACAGGCCAAAGATCAAGCCTTATACTGAGTGATCTTAAGTTTATGTTGCTCCTCTCCAGTGTGTATTAATATATGGGTTTTAAGATTTGAGGAGGTTGTAGAGCCTAAACCCCATTGGTGCAAGCACAATGGCAACAGGGGCAAGGAAAAACTCCCTATTAGGCAGGAAGAAACCTTAAGCAGAAACACAGCACATGAGGGGGGACCCATCTGCTTGAGGTCGGCCGGGTGGAGATAGGAAGGGGGGAAGGGGGAGGGTTGTGTGGCAGAAGGGGAAGGGAAACAACAGGGGTTGTACAAAGCCAGCATTTGGTCGATGTACATAGTTTAAATACAGACATCCAGTGGTAAATACATGATACAGGCAAGACCAGTTTAGTGGGTATAAACTGTACTAATAGGGTTACTGTTACAGGGGTAAGGGATGTAGGGACAGACAAACATTTCAGTGGTGGCTTGTATTGTATATAAATGCTAGCATAGGGTATGGGTTAGAGTAAGTGAACGGCAATGTGGTGGTGGTGGGTGCAATTGGCCGAGGGTTTGTACAGGTAGACCAGGTGGAGGGACTACAGCAGCGTCCAATGTTGGACATATGGGTTTTAAGACCTGAAATCTGTGAAAATGCTTTTCCACACTGGGCACATTTATGAGGCTTCGCTCCAGTGTGTGTTAGCATATGCTGTTTACGATTTGAAGCGCGTGAAAATGCTTTTCCACACTGGGCACATTTATGAGGCTTCTCTCCAGTGTGTTTTTGCATATGCCTTTGAAAATCTGAAAAGCGTGTAAATGCTTTTCCACACTGCACACATTTATGAGGCTTCTCTCCAGTGTGTATTAGCATGTGGACTTGAAGGCGTGAAGTAAATGAAAACACTTTTCCACACTCGGCACATTTATGAGGCTTCTCTCCAGTGTGTATTTGCATGTGGATTTTAAGATATGAAATCTGTAAAAATGCTTTTCCACACTCGGTACATTTATGAGGCTTCTCTCCAGTGTGTATTTGCATGTGGATTTTAAGACCTGAAATCTGTGTAAATGCTTTTCCACACTGGTCACACTTATGAGGCTTCTCTCCAGTGTGTATTAGTTTATGGGTTTGAAGAACTGAAACGCGTGAAAATGCTTTTCCACACTGGGCACATTTATGAAGCTTCTCACCAGTGTTCTGCTTTTGATTAACACTAAGAGTGTGGGTTTCCTGGTGTTCCTCGAGTTCTCTCTGGACCGTGAAACTCTCCCTGCAGACTGTGCAGTGGTAAGGCCTTTCATAGAGTTGCTCGTTGAGTTCATCATTCTGTCCATGGAGCTTCTGTTGTGTTCCATCTGATGCACCTGAAAGAGATTCATATGGATTTAGAATGACAGACAGATGTTCTAGATGCAGCAATTCATTGTTACCTGAAAAGGAAATATTCCATTGTTTGGATGTTCTGATACACCTAGAAGAGTTAGATTGGTCATTAAACTTGCTTTTCTGGCTCTGCATGGGAGCATGTTTGTTTTTCAACCCCCTTCACTAGTAAAACAAAATCAGTTTTCTTACCTCACATTGACTGTGCGCTAGCATTTGGCATACTATCCACACCATTTGGCATAGTAACCACAATAATTTGCATACTAACCACACAATTTGGCATAGCAATAATTGGCATACTTACCACACCTATTGGCATAGTAACCACATCAATTTGGCACAGTAACCACATCAATTCTCTGATTGGTCTTGCCACTACTTATAGCAACTGTGTGCAGACATTTTTATATTTTTTTAGGTTTTTTCACGGGTGACCTGTTTATGTATTATCTTCAAAAAGTTTGATGGTATGGTCGTGCAAAGGACACAAACACAAAAGCCATTCAAACTAGCGGCAGTGCTGCATTCTGAGAAGGAAGCCCAACAAAAATGTAAGAAAAGCTTGGTAACACTTTACTTATTATTCTCCACGTTTCCTCTTCAACACAATTTCCTGCCTAGCCAAGAGCCACAATGTAGCCCTCCCTGAAAATCTGCTGAAAAGCACTCTAGAACACTGTCTTAAGAACACTGTAGAACACCCTCTTGAACAGGCAATGGGCATAACAGCGTAAGGTTAGTAAACCTAACCTAAATAGCCAATGCTGTGTAAACTTAATTAACTAAAGTTAAGAGTGCCTTGTGATTCGATAGACTTACAGTAAGCTGTTGTTAACGTTTGTTTTTGTTGATTTGGATATCTCCATTAATTGCGCATCCGTGGAAAACGATTCTCATGTCCCCTTCGTCTCTGATGATATTGCCTCGAACCACTGTTGCTCTCTTTGCTGGTGGTTCGGTGTTGGAAGTGCGTTCTTCCGCAAGCTATGCTATGGAGTATGAGAGAATATCAGCATGCTAACGTAATACTTATTAGCAGCGAGGCTAGCTAGCTACTATGAGTTTCAATGGATTTTTGGTCTAAGCATTAGAAGCAACCTAACAATAATGGTTGAGAGCTTCAGTTAAGACCTACAATACTCTGCAACATTCGTGTAGCACATTTATAACTAACCGAGTCAATGTAGACATATAAAAAGTCGTTTAGATAGCTTAATTCACATAAAATATTTCCTTCTAACAGACTCCCGAGATGCCGCCATCTTGGTTCGATTTCGAATCTACGGTTATTTTGAGTGCGCACTGATATGGAACGCTGAGGTAAATATACACAGGCGGTACAGTACATTATGGCTCAATACAGTACACCCCGTGACTCATCCTCAACCAATCAGAATGCTTGATTTCATCTACCCGTATTATAATTAATATTATTATATTGCAACAACAATACGGACATTCTGATTGGCTAATGAATAGTCATGCCAGCCGTGTATTGACCTCCTTGCCAGTCTGCCAGTCTGATACGGATTCTAATTGCCCTACGACGTCATCTTAAAAATTAGCGATATTGATAGACATCAAAAGCCATAAGGAAATTCAGAAGCAGCGAAAATGTGTTTTTGACAGTGATGATGAAGACTAGACTACTATAGCCTTGTTCTGTTTCTGATTGTAACTTGAAGTTAGCAAGTAATTAGTTGCTAGGCGATGTCTGAAACAAACTGTGTCGTGGGAAGACTTGAGAGCTGAACAAAACTACATGTTTTCTATTTACAATTAGCCTACCATTTATTTTCAATTACAAAATGAAAGGAGCTAAAAATGCCATATAATAAACAACTTACTAACCTTGACCGTTTTGTTACAGCCTCACTCTCGGTTAGTAAGTAGTTAATAATAATAATAATAATAATAATTGCTAATAATAATTAAATCTGACGTCAGGATATGTTCCAATACCTCATCAAGACAGTGATCATCTAACCATCTCGTAAAAAGCCAAGCTTTACTCTGATTGATAATTACAGACCAGTCCTCCAGTCAGGCTTCAAAGCTCTACATTTTTAATACATATTTTTAGTTTTTCATTATTATTTTGATTTTTTTCAGCCTCTTTTCTAGAACATTTGTCTTGCTTAAAAAAAAGAAAATGAATGATGAAAATGATTAATTTATTATTTATTCAATTATGGATTTTGTATAAGTTTATACGTTTTTTTTTTTTTTTTATCACACTCACTAACCCTAACACATTTCAAACCCACTGAAACAGAACTTAAAACAAGTCACAAACACACCTCTCTATCTCCAGATCAGAACTTAAACACGTCACACATACACCCCTCTATCTCCAGATCAGAACTTAAACACGTCACACACACACCTCTCTATCTCCAGAGGTCACATTTCGTGACATTTCTTAAGGTTGCAAAAGCCCGGAGTTGAAAAGACTTAAAATCTATTAGTCAATTAATGATGACATCAAACTAATCCTCAACATGCCTATTAGACCCATAGATATCTTAGATAAAGGCTAGATGGATTATGGCGCACTCTTGAATGTCCGCACAGGAGACCATTTTGAGGACAGTATAGCTTCCGGTAGGGATCAGTGGTACGTTAGGTAACATCAGTGATCTTCACAATCGTTTACACTCTTATCTCGCGGAAATTTTGACGGATTTACAAATGACTTGATTTACAATCGTCATTACCTTGGTAATAATTCTGAATGCTTGAACATGTTGAAATGTGCAGCTTAATTGTGTATCACGGCTATTGTGTATCAGTCATTTGACATCAATTGGCGAGTAATTGTTCTTTCTTTTCAATATAACTTAAGTTGCACATAATAAAACTGAAGTTGCACATGATTTGCAATTTGTTAAACATCTTACATTATGATTTCGACAGGAAATTGCTGACTTATTGCCAATGAAGATGCCAGAATTTTGTGCAATCTGCTCTATTGAACACTCCCTTGAAACGAGACCTGTCAATGTTATTTTCATATGAAAACCCATGTTTATAATTCTTCATAAGTATGTAGTGCCATAAGAAATATCTTACGTTTATAACAAACCAACCCGTTTGAAAATCGGTTGAAAATTGAGCAAGTTCTGGTTATTTAAAAAGTACCACTACCAAGGGGGAGTGAGCTATACTGTCCTCAAAATGGCCGAAATGTGCGGACATTCGACTCCGTCGGCCAGAAACGCAGGCAGGATATCTAGCCTTTATTATAGATATCTATGATTAGACCCTGCTAGCAGTCTGACGTCATCATACATTGACCATTGAACAAAGCTCTCAAATTGCATCATTATGAAGTACTTACTTTCCAGAAGACAATAGCTGTGTTCCTGCTCATCCTCCTCTTTCTTCACCTTAACCTCCACTATCTGTAGTGTTTCATTATAAGTAGAGCTTAGTGACTCAGTGAAGTCTGGTTCCGTTTTACAGTGAAGATCTGCAATGGGCTTTTCTTCTTCATCTTGGCATGTAATCATATGTTCATATTCCTCTTCTTTTATGTCCTCTTCTTTCACGATCAGTCTCAGTGGTACCTGGTGTGTTTCGTCACAGCCAGCGCTCAACGGTAGTCCCAGATTCATGTTAAAAAAGAACCAGAGATGATCCCGTCCAGATTTCCCTATATGGTCAGGGTAACACCACAAACAAAACAAAACAATGGCTATCAGGCTCGGTTTTCTGCCTTCTTTGTAAGCGACTGGCACGTTGCAATTTGCAAGTAGGAATTCACTTCTATATTGTCGCCGTAAGATAGCACATAAAGATCAGGTTAGTGCTTACGTCAAGCAGCAAAATATGAGAACGAAATTACCTTTACAGAACCAACAACGGCAACACGGTCGACTTTTCACGTGGACTCCTCTCTAATGTTCTTACTTGTGAACTCCCAGTAGTTGGTAAACCAACCAGAAAACTATGCATTACTGCCACTGTCTGGACAGGCGTGTGACTGCAGTACGCTCTCTCGTTTAACAGACCTAACTGGAGATTCCTGCAGTCACATTCCCATCCAGACGATGGCAGTAATGCAGAGGTTTCTTGTTGGCTTGCCAGCTACCGGATGTTCACTAGTTAGAAACATTTCAGAAGAGTCCACGGGAGAAGTTCAGCGTGTTGCCGAAGTTCCCTCTGTAAAATACAATTTAATCTTCGTATTTTTCTGTGATTAAACACTGCTTGACGCTAACACTAACCAAACAGATCTTTATATGCTAACTTATTAAAAGTACGTTTTAGTCACAGTTTCATGACCTCTTAGCCGTCTTCGTTAGATCCCATCGTAGCCTTAGATCGCACAGTATTTTAACATTGTAGCCTTCTTCATTAGCTCGTACTCGATGTATCAGCCCTAGGCAAGTGAGAGGAGCGGGGACAGTGACGATATAGAAGTGAATTCCTCTGTGCGAAATGCGACGTGCCAGTCGCTCTCTGGAATTTTAACAAAGAAGGAGACAGCTTGAAAGCAATTGTATATTTTTCCTTTGTCGTGTTCTTCCTATCTATACCGGAAACTGGACGGGATCATCTCTAGTTCGTTGCTAACATGGATCTTGGACTGCCGTTGAGACCCGGCTGTGATGAACCACACCAGGTACCCCTGAGACTGAGAGTGAAAGAAGAGGAATATGGACACATGATTACATGGCAAGCTGGAGAAGAAAACCCCATTGCAGATCTTCACTGTAAAACGGAATCAGACTTCACAGAGTCACTAAGCTGCACTCATAATGACACACCACAGACAGTGGAGGTTAAAGTGAAGAAAGAAGAGGATGAGCAGGAACACAACGATTGTCTTCTGGAAAGTAAGTACTTCATAATGATGCACTAAGAGCTTTGTTCAATGGTTGATTAATGCTTTTGAACAGTTACTATTACAGGTTAAAGGGATACAGTGGACAGCTACATTGTGGTTCTTTGTTAGTCAGGAAATTGTGTTGAAGAGGAAACTTTTCTAACATTTTTGTGGGAGTTCCTTCTCGGACCACGTTTAAATATTTATTTGCTGACAGTTCAATTTTTTAAATGATGGTGTAACTATGCCAATTGATGTGGTTAGTAGGCCAAATTTTGTGGTTACTATGCCAAATTATGTTGTTACTATGCCAAATGATAAACCAAATGATGTTGTTACTATGCCAATTGATGTGGTTACTATGCCAAATTGTGTGGTTACTATGCCAATTGATGTTGTTACTATGCCAAATGATGTGGTTACTTTACTGATGGGTGTGTTCACTATACCAAATGATGTGGTTACTATGCCAAATGATGTGGTTACTTTGCCAATTGATGTTGTTACTATACCAAATGATGTGGTTACTATGCCAAATGATGTTGTTACTATGCCAATTGATGTGGTTACTATGCCAAATTGTGTGGTTACTATGCCAATTGATGTTGTTACTATGCCAAATGATGTGGTTACTTTACTGATGGGTGTGTTCACTATACCAAATGATGTGGTTACTATGCCAAATGATGTGGTTACTTTGCCAATTGATGTTGTTACTATGCCAAATTGTGTGTTTACTATGCCGATTGATGTTGTTACTATGCCAATTGATGTGGTTACTTTGCCGATGGGTGTGTTCACTATACCAAATGTTAGTGCACAGTCAGTGTGAGTAAAACATTGATTTTATTTTACAAGTAAAGGGGGTTGAAACACAAATGACCAATCTAACTCTTCTGTGTATCAGAACATCCAAAAAATTGAATATTTCCTCATCGGGTAACAATGAATTGCTGCATCTAGAACATCTGTCTTCAATCCATATGAATCTCTTTCAGGTGCAGAACATTCAGATGGAACCCAACAGAAGCTCCATGGACAGAATGATGAAATCAACCAGCAACTCAATGGAGGGCTGTACCACTGCACAGTCTGCAGGAAGAGTTTCACGGTCCAGAGAGAACTCGAGGAACACCAGCAAACACACACTCTGAGTGCTAATAACCAAAGGCTGAACTCTGGTAAGAAGCTACATTTTGAACTCATCCACTATTCATCCACATTCATGTCAGTGTGGAAACACTTCTAAAAAAGCTTGGTCTTTAAAACGCCTGATAGTACATGGCAGTGAAGGTCCACATAAATGTGCCTGACCTCTTATATGTTTACAATATGTTAAGGCATTCTCACTGGCAATTACTTGCTATTTGGGATAACATTTACAAGGTCTTCAACTTTTCCAAACAAATATGGTAGGACACACTGCAAAGAAGCTCTGGGCGAGTCGTACTTCAAGTCTTTGTCTCACAGTGGTTGGCCGCCTTTGTTCAAGAATAAACCTGGATCATGACTGACAAATCTAAGACTGGATCTCATTATATATGGTATAAAACCAATAACCAACATTATATTTCATTTTTGTTTTTCCCCTAACTAAATAGGAAACTCTGGACGCGATCATCTCTGGTCCGTTGGTAACATGGATCTTGGACAGCCGTTGAGCTCTGGCTGTGATGAAACCCACCAGGTACACCTGAGACTGATAGTGAAAGAAGAGGACGTAAAAGAAGAGGAATATGGACACATGATTACATGCCAAGACTCAGTGGAGGTTAAAGTGGAGAAAGAAGAGGATGAGCAACAACACAACGATTGTCTTCTGGAAAGTGAGTATTTCAGAGTTGTGTTCAATGGTTGATTAATGATCATGAATTGTAGAGTCAAATCTATTACCGTATTTTCCGCACTATAAGGCGCATTTAAAAGCCTTTAATTTTCAAAAAAAACGACAGTGCGCCTAATAATCCGGAGCGCCATATATATGGATTCATTCTGGTTGTGCTTACTGACCTCGAAGCGATTTTGGGTGGTAAACGGCGCTCTGTTATTGTTTTAGAACTTTGATAAACTACAAAGCCGCACCGCTTTGTTTGGTAAACTACATAGCCGCACCGTCGTAATATATACTGTGCTTCCCCATAATATTACAGTGTGTGAGTATAATGACTCCAAAATGGCACCTGTCAAGAGACATGCTTACGACGCGGACTACAAACTCAAGGCTATCAGTCACGCAGTAGAACATGGGAATAGATCAGCTGCGAGAGAATTCAACATTAATGAATCAATGGTACGAAATTGGAGGAAGCAAGAAGATGACCTGCGCCAAGTAAAGAAGACCACACAGAGTTTCCGAGGGAACAAAGCGAGATGGCCACAGTTAGAGGACAAAATTGATCAGTGGGTTACTGAAGAGAGAGCAGCAGGTAGACGCGTCTCTGGAGTCTCTATCCGACTGAAGGCAACAGCGTTAGCACGGGACATGGATATCAATGACTTTCGAGGCGGTCCTTCTTGGTGCTTTCGTTTTATGAAAAGACGTAATCTCTCCATCCGCACATGAACTATCGTCTCGCAGCAGCCAAAAGAAAAGTAATCATCAAAGCTAACCCGAAGGCAGTGGATGACAGAAGGCAACACACATTCACCAAGACAGGGAGACAGCAGCGGGCGACTTACGCTACTATCTGCCAATGGATCGTGGATGCAGGTAACAGCAATGACACTGACTCCACTGACTTGGATATTGACAAGATCCTAACATGCTGGATGCCGTAATCGCCTAACTGTAAATCTGAAGAATTTGAGGGATTTGTGGACGAGGAATGAACTGAGAAAGTGAGTGTATTGTGTTGGATTTTACGTTGCATTAATGTATCATTAACGTTTGTACAATGTTGAGAGTTATTGTGAACACTGTCACGACCCTGGCGGGTCTATGCCCCAACCCAGCATGTATTTGCATGCCTGTCTGGCTCTGTCTTTACAGCAGGTAATTGGAAACAGGTGTACAGCAGGTGATTGGACACAGGTGGATCTTGGATTGGCTGGGTTACAAAAGCCCTGATCAGACTGAAGTCGAGAGACAGTGGATTAGAGCTCGGATGGGTCGTTGGAATGTGGATTTGGATAGTGATTGGATTGGATTGGATTTGGAATTCTCGTTGTCGTCGTTGTTTGTTTATATTACCATTTAACTGACTTTACACAACATCTTTTGTTTCTATTCACAGCACTGACCTTCACCACACGTTTGCTACAATTATTAGATACATAACTGTTACAATTTAATAAAACTATATTTGTTATTATTATAAATTCTGCGTGGCCTCCCCTTCATGTTTCATGCCTGTCAGCCGGGTATCGTTACAACACGTTTGATGAAGTTTGACTGACTGACTGTTTTGTTTTGCTTAATGCACCTTATAGTCCGGTGCGCTTTACATATGAAAAAAGATCGGAAAATATACCATTCATTGACATAGCGCCTTATAATGAAAAGTAAGTTAAAAGTGTGCTGAGATATTGGAACATATCACACACATGTTGTGTTGTGGACCCCCTCGAAAACGAGATGTTACATCTCAAGGGGTTATTCCCAATAAAGAAATTTCCAACAACACACAGGCAGCACAGAACAGGCCTCTTATTCACACACACACACACACGCACATGCACACACTCACACATATACTACCACACACATTCTCATGCTCACACACACACACACACAGGTAGCACAGAACAGGCTTCTTATTCAAACACAAACACTTTTGAACTGTATATGAAATTGAAACTGAATGAGAACATCCATATGGAACTGTTTCAGGTGCATCAGATGGAACCCAGCAGAAGATCCGTGGACTGAACGATGAACTCAACCAGCAACTCAATGGAGGGCCGTACCACTGCACAGTCTGCAGGAAGAGTTTCACGGTCCTGAGAGAACTGGAGGAACACCAGCAAACACACACTCTTAGTGTTAATCAAAAGCAGAACACTGGTGAGAAGCTTCATAAATGTGCCCAATGTGGAAAAGCATTTACATGTTCCTCAAATCTTCAAAGGCATATACTAATACACACTGGAAAGAAGCTTCATGTATGTGCCGAGTGTGGAAAAGCATTTACATGTTCCTCAAATCTTCAAAGGCATATACTAATACACACTGGAAAGAAGCTTCATGTATGTGCCGAGTGTGGAAAAGCATTTTCCCACGTTTCGAATTTTAAAACACATATGCTAATACACACTGGAGAGAAGCCTCATAAATGTGCCCAGTGTGGAAAATCATTTTCAACCTCCTCAAGTCTTCTAAAGCATATACTTGTACACACTGGAGAGAAGCCTCATAAATGTGCTCAGTGTGGAAAAGCATTTTCACAGATTTCAAGTCTTAAAACCCATATGTTAATACACAGTGGAAAGAAGCTTCATGTATGTGCCCAGTGTGGAAAAGCATTTACACAGATTTCACATCTTAAAAACCATATACTAATACACACTGGAGAGAAGCCTCATGAATGTGCCCAGTGTGGAAAAGCATTTGCACACCTTATTAACCTCAAAACCCATATGCTAATACACACTGGAGAGAAGCCTCATAAATGTGTGCAATGCGGAAAAGCATTTTCATGCGTTTCGCATCTTAAAACCCATATGTTTAAACACACTGGTGAGAAGCTTCATAAATGGGCCCATTGTGGGAAAGCATTTACATGTTCCTCAGATCTTCAAAGGCATATACTAATACATGCTGGAAAGAAGCTTCATGTATGTGCCGAGTGTGGAAAAGTGTTTTCATACGTTTCAGTTCTTAAAATCCACATGCGAAAACACACTGGAGAGAAGCCTCATAAATGTGTGCAGTGTGGAAAAGCATTTTCACAGATTTCAAATCTTCACCAGCATATGTTAGTACACACTGGAGAGAAGTCTCATAAATGTGCCCAGTGTGGAAAAACATTTACTTGTTCCTTCAGTCTTCAAAGGCATATGCTAGTACACACTGGAGAGAAGCTTCATGTGTGTGCCAAGTGTGGAAAAGCATTTTCACAGGTTTCAGGTCTAAATACCCACATGCGAATACACACTGGAGAGAATCCTCATCAATGTGTGCAGTGTGGAAAAGCATTTTCAAGCAAAACAATTCTTAAAAGACATATGCTAGTACACACTGGAGAGAAGCCTCATAAATGTGCCCAGTGTGGAAAAGCATTTACATGGATTTCAAATCTTCAAAGGCATATGGTAGTACACACTGGACAGAAGCTTCATGTATGTGTCCAGTGTGGGAAAGCATTCACACATATTTCAAGTCTTCAAAGGCATATACTAACACACACAGGAGAGAAGTCTCATAAATGTGGCCAGTATGGAACTGCATTTTCACAGATTTCAAGTCTTAAAACACATATGTTAATACACACTAAAGAGAAGCCTCTTAAATGTGCCCAGTGTGGAAAAGCATACACTAGGTCATCAAGTCTGAAATGCCATCAGCGTTTGCACAGTGAAGAAAAGTCCACGTAAATGCTTGAATTCTGAAATATGAAGTTTACTGTTGTAAAATGCATATGTTGATTCTCATGCCAGTGTGGAAAAACTTCTAAACAAGCTGGGTCTTTATTTTACTCCTTTATTCGTCCGTATGGGCCATTCCCGCGGCTGCTATCTGAAGCCCGGCCTCCGGTCTTTATTTGAGGATTTACAGTACATACTATGCGGGAAACACACACGTTACGTTTTTCTTTGCCTTAATTCTGTGAAGTAAAATTGACTTTGTGCTAAATGAGTGATATAACACAGCTCATCTTTATGTTTTTCTCTACACTGTTGATGCATGTTATGTAACCTGACTGCCATTAAAGATACAGAATAAAGTGTAATGTAGAGAAACCAAGCATTTGTTTATTTTACTCTATTATCACCTTGTAGTGAAATTGAAGGCAACACAAATATTCTACATTCATTCACATTACCTCTGTTATTATCAGAAACGTTTATCCCAAACAACTTCCTGTACAGGTGGGGTGTACCTGGCTGGTGACGGTTTATTTGACTGACATCTCCATAGTTACCACAGGGTGAAGGATCATATGATGGACATCGTCATAGTTACCACAGGGTAAAGGTTCATATGAGTGACATCGCCATAGTTACCACAGGGTGAAGGTTCATATGAGTGACATCGCCATAGTTACCACAGGGTGAAGGTTCATATGAGTGACATCGCCATAGTTACCACGGGGTGAAGGTCCATATGATTGACATCTTCGTAGTAAGCACAGGGCGACGGTTCATTTAATTGAAATCTTCAAGATGAAGGTACTTACCATCAGACACATTTGTACTCAAATAATATCCGCACATTGTGCTTTCATCTCAAACTTTTTAAACTACAACATTTCAGCCCTCAAGTCATCATCATTAAATATATCAACTATCTGACAAATCCTTAACTTCCTCTGCATCACTTTTGGAGCAACTGCAGTTTCCCCTTACCCTTCCTGTGTCCAGCACCTGGTGAGTGACCCCTCACCCTTCCTGTGTCCAGCACCTGGTGAGTGTCCCTTAACCCTTCCTGTTTCCAGCACCTGGTGAGTGTCCCCTTACCTTTCCTGTGGCCAGCACCCGGTGAGTGTCCCCTTACCCTTCCTGTGTCCAGGACCTGGTGAGTGTCCCCTTACCCTTCCTGTGTCCAGCACCTGGTGAGTGTCCCCTTACCCTTCCTGTGTCCAGCACCTGGTGAGTGTCCCCTTACCTTTCCTGTGGCCAGCACCCGGTGAGTGTCCCCTTACCCTTCCTGTGTCCAGCACCTGGTGAGTGTCCCCTTACCTTTCCTGTGGCCAGCACCCGGTGAGTGTCCCCTTACCCTTCCTGTGTCCAGCACCTGGTGAGTGTCCCCTTACCCTTCCTGTGTCCAGCACCTGGTGAGTGTCCCCTTACCCTTCCTGTGTCCAGCACCTGGTGAGTGTCCCCTTACCCTTCCTGTGTCCAGCACCTGGTGAGTGTCCCCTTACCCTTCCTGTGTCCAGCACCTGGTGAGTGTCCCCTTACCCTCTTACTTAGAGCCTTACTTAGAGCCTTGCATCTGCATCAAATGAATGATATATAAAAAAACTTCTCTGATTGGTTGTGAAAGGTCAGGCTGGATCAGTGGCCTTCTCTGATTGGTTGTGAAAGGTCAAGCAGGGTCTCTGATTGGTTGTGAAAGGTCAGGTTGGATCAGTGGCCAGGCCTGTCGGGCCAGGAACAAGACAACCAGACATGGCCTGTGATACTGGTCTCGTTAATCCTGTGTGAGGGTGAAGACAAACACACACACAGACACACAGGCACACACAGGCACACACACTCACACACACACATACTTTGTATTGATGTGGTGTGACTCCTGCAGGCAATCTACAGGTATCTGTATCTCAGTCTCTCTTTCCCTCATTCTTAGCATTTTTGTTGCAAAAGATAGCCTATTACGCTTAATAGGAGTCGTAAAATAAGCCAGATTGGAGTGCACCCATGTTCTATAGGGCTGAAATTGTGAGATTGGTTATTATGCAATGTGTAGAACCATACATTCATGGCTTACTTTAAAGAAGACACTGGGGCCATCAAATGCAATCAGATAAAGTGATTTAATATGTCATTTCAGTTTACATTTCAGAGCAGCAAAACTTAAACATTTGCGCCATTTTTTCTTAAACATAAACGCCTAGTGTCTAGATAGACAAAAGTTTACAAGTGTTACATATCAGTTTCCATATGGTGTCTCGAAATACGTCTCCAAGGTTCTCAGAACCTCTCCAACCTCACCAAATGCAAAAGCATGTACCTGTCACTGTATATTAGTGGCAGCTGGTGGTTTTTAAAGTGAGGGAGGAAGGACTGCGCGCTAGGCTGCCATTGGCCTGCCTATTCGGTTGGTGGTATAAGAATGTGAGATACAAGTTGTTTCAGGGCGTTTTTGTGAACTTCAGTACAAAATAACAGGCAGGGATCAAATTGATACAAAGCCACCAGTGTTGCACCATTGTGCTTTGAAAGCTGGTGGGCAGCATGTCTTTGGACTAGACAAGGCCAGAAGGAAAGGATGCAAAGCCAATGGGCGGAGTAAGGCGCCGATTGCCCAACGAGGATCTGGTTTGAAAAATACCGCGCAGAATAGGGAAAACACAGTGCACAAGGGATAGTGAACGTTTAAAATGATATTGGCAAAATTTGCGATCAGATGACGGGGGCGTGGCAGCGGCTGTCACAAAAAAAGAACTGCCCTTCAAAATTCCTGTGAACGTCTTTGGTTTTGGCACAGTGCGCTAAATGCGGTTTGGCAAAGAGGATGATTGGGCTGCGGGCGCAATGTTAGTAAATCAGTTCCTGAGTGCATTAATGGGGCTTCTTTAGGGTGTTGATAACAGGAAGAAGTTGGCATTCATAACATTCAGTCATGTGAGAGAATACAGGGGAAAGATCAAGCCTTATACTGTGTGGTCTTAAGTTTATGTTGCTCCTCTCCAGTGTGTATTAATATATGGGTTTTAAGATTTGAGGAGGTTGTAGAGCCTAAACCCCATTGGTGCAAGCACAATGGCAACAGGGGCAAGGAAAAACTCCCTATTAGGCAGGAGAAACCTTAAGCAGAAACACAGCACATGAGGGGGGACCCATCTGCTTGAGGTCGGCCGGGTGGAGATAGGAAGGGGGGAAGGGGGAGGGTTGTGTGGCAGAAGGGGAAGGGAAACAACAGGGGTTGTACAAAGCCAGCATTTGGTCGATGTACATAGTTTAAATGCAGACATCCGGTGGTAAATGTGATACAGGCAAGACCAGTTTAATGGGTTTAAACTGTACTAATAGGGTTACTGTTACAGGGGTAAGGGATGTAGGGACAGACAAACATTTCAGTGGTGGCTTGTATTGTATATAAATGCTAGCATAGGGTATGGGTTAGAGTAAGTGAATGGCAATGTGGTGGCGGCGGGTGCAATTGGCCGAGGGTTTCTACAGGTAGACCAGGTGGAGGGACTACAGCAGCGTCCAATGTTGGACATATGGGTTTTAAGACTTGAAATCTGTGAAAATGCTTTTCCACACTGGGCACATTTATGAGGCTTCGCTCCAGTGTGTGTTAGCATATGCTGTTTACAATTTGAAACGCGTAAAAATGCTTTTCCACACTGGGCACATTTATGAGGCTTCTCTCCAGTGTGTTTTTGCATATGCCTTTGAAAATCTGAAAAGCGTGAAAATGCTTTTCCACACTGCACACATTTATGAGGCTTCTCTCCAGTGTGTATTAGCATGTGGAGTTTAAGGCGTGAGGACCATGAAAACACTTTTCCACACTCGGCACATTTATGAGGCTTCTCTCCAGTGTGTATTAGCATATGCTGTTTAAGATCTGAAACGCGTAAAAATGCTTTTCCACACTGGGCACATTTATGAGGCTTCTCTCCCGTGTGTATTAGCATATGCTGTTTAAGATTTGAAACGCGTGAAAATGCTTTTCCACACTGGGCACATTTATGAAGCTTCTCACCAGTGTTCTGCTTTTGATTAACACTAAGAGTATGTGTTTCCTGGTGTTCCTCGAGTTCTCTCAGGACCGTGAAAGTCTTCCTGCAGACTGTGCAGTGGTAAGGCCTTTCATTGAGTTGCTGGTTGAGTTCATCATTCTGTTCATGGAGCTTCTGTTGTGTTCCATCTGATGCACCTGAAAGAGATTCATATGGATTTAGAATGACAGACAGATGTTCTAGATGCAGCAATTCATTGTTACATGAAAAGGAACTATTCCATTGTTTGGATGTTCTGATACACCTAGAAGAGTTAGATTGGTCATTAAACTTGCTTTTCTGGCTCTGCATGGGAGCATGTTTGTGTTTCAACCCCCTTCACTAGTAAAACAAAATCAGTTTTCTTACTCACATTGACTGTGCGCTAGCATTTGGCATACTATCCACACCATTTGGCATAGTAACCACAATAATTTGCATACTAACCACACAATTCGGCATAGCAACCACAATAATTGGCATACTTACCACACCTATTGGCATAGAAACCACATCAATTTGGCACAGTAACCACATCAATTCTCTGATTGGTCTTGCCACTACTTATAGCAACTGTGTGCAGACATTTTTATATTATTTAGGTTATTTCACAGGTGACCTGTTTATGTATTATCTTCAAAAAGTTTGATGGTATGGTCGTGCAAAGGACACAAACACAAAAGCCATTCAAACTAGCGGCGATTCTGCATTCTGAGAAGGGAGCCCAACAAACAACTGACACCCCGCTTATTTTAGCGAATCTATATTCCATTAGGCTAATTGAATCTATAATCCATTAATTCTAATTAATAAGCGATTGTTATGTGTGAGAAAAAGCAACATCAGCACCTGCCACAGGTGGAAGCCTAGAAAGAAATAAAAGAAAATCTAACTCTAGATATGGCATCAAAATTGTATTGTGCACCCGAAAATAACATAAATACACACAGAGAACTGAATTGCAGTAGGCCTAGGCCTATTTCTGCACAACAAGCAAGTCAGGACCCAAAAGATAGCATGTACTCAAAACAAGTGATGGAACATGCAAACAAGACCACTCAGCTAGGCCTAATTCAAATAAGTGATGCTCCAGACATGCAAACAAATAGGTTCAAATAGGTCAATATAATGATTAGAATAATTTAAATAATGAATTAAATCTGTGGCTGCAATCTATTCTCAACATAAATAGCACCAATCATTCCTGGGCAGTCGTTTGAGTTGGTAACTGTCCACAGAAAAGCATATCCACTCCAATGATAACGCACAAAAACAACACTAATGCAACGTTACTGACGTCCGTCGAATCCTATACATTTACGAGTAATCACTTCAGACAGCGTGTATTTTAGACACTGTTGTTTAATGGTATATGTTTCGTGCTCTCTCGCCGTCAAGCAAGGAATATGCGAAACACAATGTTGCCACTCGACGGTAAATCGTTAGAATAGTGTGGGTGGCGACCATCTAACCTGGGGTTGCTTTCTGTCGGGTGCTGTGCATTAAAGTGATAACTTAAAGACGAGTTGCTTCAGTGACAGCTAAATTCAGCTTGACAAATGCTACATACAACTTTAGATTTTGCCTCTTAAACAGAAACTTTCCGCCAAACAGTCCCTCAGCTCTCTCCAACTTTCACTACCGTCGGTCGCTTCTGCCTAACTGACTGCAGGCACCATCGGTTTCGTGTCAACGGACACCGGAAGTAAACAAAGTTGCGTTAACTGCATTAAAAATGTGTATCACATTAATCTCGGCCACAATAATATCATAGATGTACGCGTTAACTTTGACGTCCTTAATTAATATTGTTCTCAATTTAAAATCAGTTACTCGCTCCGCGGCCCACCAATGGGAGAAAAAAAATCTGAAACATTTTCGCGGCCCAATGATAGTGCTCCGCGGCCCATGTGTTGAGAAACCCTGCTCTAGTGTATATTAGTGTATGCCTTTGAACAGCGACGGCGCTACACCGGGGCTAAGGGGTGCTATAGCCCCGGCAAAAAAATGTGTAGCCCCAGTTAAGCCCCTCTAGCATTTAAGCACTGTTTTGCAAATGTCGAGGATGATTTGAGAAGTGTACCAAAGCGACTGAGAAAAACTGTAAAGGTTCATACGTATGCATTCTGTTCCAATACAATCCACGCTTGCGTGTTTGTACTGCGCCTGTACCCCGTTTACCCTTTGCTGTGTGTGTGTGTGTGTGTGAGAGAGTGAGAGAGTGAGTGAGTGAGTGAGTGAGTGAGTGAGTGAGTGAGTGAGTGAGTGAGTGAGTGAGTGAGTGAGTGAGTGAGTGAGTGAGTGAGTGAGTGAGTGAGAGAGAGAGAGAGAGGGGACAAGAGGGGGGAGTAGGCCGTAAGGTAAACACTGTTTTCGTTTCAACCCAATCCACTGTCTGGCATCTACACAATCTTTAGCTCATAAATAAGAACGAGTCCTGCTTACCTACCAAAAAAAAGTTCGTCGCTGAAATTCCAGTCGATTGCCGACACGTCTTTGTTTTAAAGGAAGACACCCGAACATCCTCAAATGGGGGCTACATTGATTCTAATTAGTGCTGTATACATAGCTGCGTCCAAGAAGAATGGACCAGAAGATCATGGACTCATTTGCACTTAACCACAGCAATAGACGCATCGTCCTACTGTAAAACAACGCTGGTGAGTTTTTTTTTTTTTTTAATCATTCAAACAAGCTGTTCGCTTCGTTGCGGCTGCACTTTGTTAGCCTGGTGACACCAGCCTGTGACTCCATTTCATTCCGTCTTTCAGTCTGGGCCAACCCAATGCATTTTGGTTTCCGAGATGGGCGGGTGCTTATCTTGAGGTTTAAAATCATTGGAGTTCCCTTAACCAATCAGCAACGTTTAGTAAGCATTCGGTAGATTAAACTCTTCCCAAAGCCAGTTGGGAGAAGAGCTACGACGTCCTTTCCAATCATAAAACTTACAAGAAAATACTCTTGTTCTCCTTTTAATTTTCTGATGTTCTCGAGAGTTGAGACAACTTTTCCGATAGCTTTTCGTGTCTTTTCCTCCAAGGCGAGTTTTGCGTCACAGCTCTGAGCTGTTCGCTGATTGGTCCTGCAAAATTTTGAGTTCTGGAGACGATTGTCAATGGGGTTGGGCCAGACTGAGTATGAGCTTGAAATCAATTCATGCGGAAATACGTAGGCTGGTGTCACCAGGCTAGCACTTTGTAGCCCATGTTATGAGTTTTACTATTAATGTAATGTAAGTTATGATGTTGTGATCCGAGACAATATTGTCAATGCATAGTTGTTTGTTTTCATTTATTATGCATATGGAATAAATACTTGTTGCATTTTGGATGTATTGTCTGGTTATGGGCAGGCGCATGGTCGCTGTCCGGAGCTGAATGTCACCTTTGCACGCACGTGAAACATTTCTGCCATTGCCGCTTGTATTACATTCTCGTGCTGTGAATCATGGCTGCTTTTATTGAAAAAAAAAACAAGAACCTCTTTATAAAGTAAGTGACGTCTTGAAAATACATTATTTTCTTAGCTACCCCATGTATCGGTCAAGCCCCCCCTTAGCACCGGGAGAGAAAAAAATCCTGCCGCCGTGCATGCCTTTGAAGATCTGAGTTACATGTAAATGCTTTTCCACACTGGGCACATTTATGAGGCTTCTCTCCAGTGTGTATTAGTATATGATATGATTAAATAAGCCAGATTGGAGTGCACCCATGTTCTATAGGGCTGAATTTGTGAGAAATTGTATGGTTCTACACATTGCATAATAACCATTCCTGGCTTAAATTGAAGAAGACACTTGGGCCATCAAATGCAATGCAAGTGTTTTATTATGTAATTTTAGTTTACATTCCAGAGCAGCAAAACTTAAACCCATGGGTTGAGAAACCCTGCTCTAAAACACCCTCTTAAGCACAGTCCACTTGATGAGACTTTACTTACGCAATAAGGTACTTGAGGCAGTACTGCATCATCAATAATGTACTGTTCGAGGGTGTTGTTAGGCCTGACGCGTGGCGGAGGGTCGGCAAACCCTCGAGCAGTACATTATTGACGTTACAGTACTGCCTTTAGTGCCTTATTGCTTTTATAATACAGTTGCCAGCGACATTATAAATAGTAAGTAAATAGCAAGCTGCCTTTTAGCACAAAATAGATATAGCCACCAAAATGTTGTGTATCACATTTCAGGAACCTAGAGAAAATAGTCCCACTATGTGTGTCTGTTGCTATGGAACAGACAAACAACATTGGGAACATCACATTGGTAAGCTTAGCACCAAAAGTTTGTTGATAATTAGCTAGGAGATCGACAATTTGTTGCGATTAATTTGTGCGTCGTCTGAAAACATCCCATGTCTCCTTGCTAAATCTCAAACCATCTAATTTATTCACATTTGATAAAAGTTTCAATAAAAATAACAAAAATGACAATGGGACACTTTCAATACAATTATATTTAATTTAAACAGGCCTAAACATTCGAAATCAATCATAAATGCTTTGTAGGCACTGGGCATAGGCTAACAACGTAAAGTTAATAAACGTAACCTAAATAGCCAAAGCTGTGTAAACTTAATTAACTAAAGTTAAGAAAGACTTGTGATTCGATAGACTTACAGTAAGCTGTTGTTAACGTTTGTTTTTGTTGATTTGGATACCTCCATTAATTGTGCATCCGTGGAAAACGATTCTCATGTCCCCTTCGTCTCTGATGATATTGCATCCGACCACTGTTGCTCTCTTTGCTGGTGGTTCGGTGTTGGAAGTGCGTTCTTCCGCAAGCTATGCTATGGAGTATGAGATAATATCAGTATGCTAACGTAATACTTATTAGCAGCGAGGCTAGCTAGCTACTATGTGTTTCAATGGATTTGGTCTAAGCATTAGCAGCAACCTAACAATAATGGTTGAGAGCTTCAGTTAACACCTACAATACTCTGCAACATTCGTGTAGCACATTTATAACTAACAGAGTCAATGTAGACATATAAAAAGTCGTTTAGATAGCTTAATTCACAAAAAATATTTCCTTCTAACAGGCTCCCGAGACCAAATCTACCGTTATTTTGAGTGCGCACTGATATGGAACGCTGAAGTAAATATACACAGGCGGTACAGTACATTATGGCTCGGTTAGTAAGTAGTTAATAATAATAATAATAATAATAATAATAATAATAATTGCTAATAATAATTAACTCTGACGTCAGGATATGTTCCAATACCTCATCAAGACAGGGACCATCTAACCATCTCTTAAAAAGCCATTCTTTGGCCCGGATTACTAATTACAGACCAGTCTTCCAGTCAGGCTTCAGAGCTCTAGCCTACATTTTTTATATATATTTTTTGTTTTTCATTATTATTTAGATTTTTTCAGCCACTTTTCCAGAACATTTGTCTTGCTTAAAAGGGGAACAGAAAATGAATGATGAAAATGATTAATTTATTATTTATATATAAGTTTATACGTTTTTTCTTTTATCACACTCACTAACCCTAACACATTTCAAACCCACTGAAACAGAACTTAAACAAGTCACACACACACCTCTCCATCTCCAGATCAGAACTTAAACACGTCACACATACACCTCTCTACCAGAGGTCACATTTTGTGACATTTCTTAAGGTTGCAAAAGCCTGGAGTTGAAAAGACATCAAATCTATAAGTCAATTAATGATGACATCGAACTAATCCTCATCATAGACCCTGCCTGGAGTCTGACGTCATCATACATTGACCATTGAAAACAGCTCTTAGTGCATCATTATGAAATACTTACTTTCCAGAAGACAATCGTTGTGTTCCTGCTCATCCTCTTCTTTCTTCACTTTAACCTCCACTATCTGTAGTGTTTCATTATAAGTGGAGCTTAGTGACTCAGTAAAGTCTGGTTCCGTTTTACAGTGAAGAGCTGCAATGGGCTTTTCTTCTCCATCTTGGCATGTAATCATACGTCCATATTCCTCTTCTTTTATGTCCTCTTCTTTCACGATCAGTCTCAGGGGTACCTGGTGTGTTTCATCACAGCCAGCGCTCAACGGTAGTCCCAGATTCATGTTAAAAAAAAAAACAGAGATGATCCCGTCCAGAGTTCCCTATATGGTCAGGAGAACACCACAAACAAAACAAAACAATGGCTACCAGGCTCGGTTTTCTTCCTTCTTTGTAAAATTCCCAAAGAGCGACTGACACGTCGCAATTTGCACGGAGGAATTCACTTCTATATTGTCGCAGTAAGATAGCACATAAAGATCAAGTTAGTGCTCACGTCAAGCAGTGTTTATCACAGCAAAATATGAGGACGAAATTACTTTTACAGAACCAACAACGGCAACACGGTAGATTTTTCACGTGGAGTCCTCTCTAATGTTCTTACTTGTGAACTCCCAGTAGTTGGTAAACCAACCAGAAAACTCTGCATTACTGCCACTGTCTGGACAGGAGTGTGACTGCAGTACGCTCTCTCGTTTAACTACACAGACCGAACTGGAGACTCTGCAGTCACATTCCCATCCAGACGGTGGCAGTGATGCATAGGTTTCTGGTTGGCTTGCCAGCTACCGGATGTTGACAAGTAAGAACATTTCAGAAGAGTCCACGGGAGAAGTTCAGCGTGTTGCCGAAGTTCCCTCTGTAAATACAATTTCGTCTTCGTATTTTTCTGTGATAAACACTGCTTGACGCTAACACTAACCTAACATATCTTTATATGCTAACTTATTAAAAGTACGTTTTAGTCACAGTATCATGACATCTTAGCCGTCTTCGTTAGATCCCACAGTAGCCTTAGATCGCACAGTATTTTAACATCGTAGCCTTCTTCATTAGCTCGTACTCGATATATCAGCCCTAGGCAAGTGAGAGGTGCGGGGACCGTGACGATATAGACGTGAATTCCTCCGTCCGAAATGCGACGTGCCAATTGCTCTCTGGTATTTTAACAAAGAAAGAAACAGAGTATATTTTTCCTTTGTTGTGTTCCGCCTATCTATACCGGAAACTGTGGACGGGATCATCTCTAGTTCGTTGCTAACATGGATCTTGGACTGCCGTTGAGACCTGGCTGTGATGAAACACACCAGGTGCCCCTGAGAGTGAAAGAAGAGGAATATGGACACATGATTACATGGCAAGATGAAGAAGAAAAGCCCATTGCAGATCTTCACTGTAAAACGGAATCAGACTGCACAGAGTCACTAAGCTCCACTCATAATGACAACCTACACACAACAGTTGAGGTTAAAGTGAAGAAAGAAGAGGATGAGCAACAACACAACGATTGTCTTCTGGAAAGTAAGTATTTCAGACTGATGCACTAAGAGCTGTGTTCAATGGTCGATTAATGCTTTTGAACAGTTAGTTACTAATAGGCTACAGGTTAACGGGATATAGTGGATGGCTACATTGTGGTTCTTTGTTAGTCAGGAAATTGTGTTGAAGAGGAAACTTTTCTAATACTTTTGTGGGAGGTCCTTCTCGGACCACGTTTAAATATTTATTGGCCGACAGTTCAATTTTTTAAATGATGATGCAACTATGCCAATTGATGTGGTTTCTATGCCAAATGATAAACCAAATGATGTGGTTACTATGCCAATTGATGTAGTTACTATGCCAAATTGTGTGGTTACTAAGCCAATTGATGTTGTTACTATGCCAAATGATGTGGTTACTTTGCCGATGGGTGTGTTCACTATACCAAATGTTAGCGCACAGTCAGTGTGAGTAAACATTGATTTTATTTTACTAGTAAAGGAGGTTGAAACACAAACATGCTCCCATGCAGAGCCAGCAAAGCAAGTCTAATGACCAACCTAACTCTTCTAGGTGTATCAGAACATCCAAACAATGGAATAGTTCCTCATCGGGTAACAATGAATTGCTGCATCTAGAACATCTGTCTGTCATTCTAAATCCATATGAATCTCTTTCAGGTGCAGAACATTCAGATGGAACCCAACAGAAGCTCCATGGACAGAATGATGAACTCAACCAGCAACTCAATGGAGGGCCGTACCACTGCACAGTCTGCAGGGAGAGTTTCACGGTCCTGAGAGACCTCGAGGAACACCAGCAAACACACACTCTTAGTGCTTATAACCAAAGGCTGAACCCTGGTAAGAAGCTACATTCTGAATTCACACTTCTTAACAAGCTTGGTCTTTAAAACGTCACCTGATAGTACATGGCAGTGAAGGTCCACATAAATGTGCCTGACCTCTTATATGTTTACAATATGTTAAGGCATTCTCACTGGCAATTACATGCTATGGGATAACATTTACAAGGTCCTCAACCTTTCAAAACAAATATGGTAGCACACACTGCAGAGAAGCCTCATACATGTGTGTGTTTGTGTGGGTGTGGGGTGTGTGTGTGTTTGTGTGTGTGTGTGTGTGTGAGAGAGATGAGTGGGTGTGTATGTGAGAGATGTGGTTGAGAGATGTGTAATGTTTGCTTTCTGTTCTCTTTTTTGAAGGGACCGGTCATTTGAGATTCATAATTAATAAGGATATTCCATAGGCAATAATTAAATCTCATTTATACCTAGTATACAGTGCCACTTGAAAGTATGTGAACCCCTTGAGCACTTAAGCGTTTTCTGTTGTTTTACCATGATTTTTCATTTTTTTATCACCAATTTTCCATAGATGAAATGTCAGGTTTATGTTTATCATTTGCATCTACTTGTTTAGAGGATATTGTTTGAGTAGCCAAAAAACTACATGAAACATGGAATCAGTCCATTTCAAAAGTAAGTGAACCCCCAGCTGAATTGGTAAAGTCAAGCAGGTAACAGATTCAGTGAAACTTATTTGGGTGCTTAATTAGTCAATTAAGCAAACCGATCATCTGAGACATTTACCCCAGATGCTGCCAGAGAGGTCTGAAACTCTTTAGAGGTTATGTGTGTGTTGACTTTTACCTGATTTATTCTTCTTCTGGTGCTTCTTGGTGATGGTCTTGATGGGCGTCCACTTCTAGGCAGAGATGCGGTCATGTTGAATGCCCTCCATTTCTAAATTATTTGTCTTGGATGGATGGATGGAGCTGGAATCTTTTGGAGATGGTCTTATAGCTTCCCCAAGACTGATGGGCTGTCAGAACCTTCTTCCTGATGTTCTCGGATATCTCGTTTCCTTTCGGCATTGTTGATCTGTGTGGGTACACCTTGGCACTACAGTAGTTTGGTTGGTTTCCTCTCTCTTTTAATCTGTGTTGCCCAAACCTTTCCCTAAGGCCACTGCCACACTAAGCCGATTTTCATACTTTCCGGAACGGAACCTTGACAAACTGGCCTCCCGGCCAGACAAATCTGCCATTTGGAGCGTCTCTTACCGTCAAGGTTAGAATCCCCTCTCCAGAGTGGGAAGGTTGCAATCTACCCTGCTATCAGAGCCTGTCTGACCGCAAATCGGGTTTGAATCCGCGAATCTGATGACGTAATTATCCCACGTGAACGCTGGAAGCTGTCAAGTAGTCACGTTCATCTTCCCAATCGCAATAAAAACAAAAAAATATAAGTCTTCTGTTCTGTTTATGGCTGGCAAACATCAATCTAAGAAGGGCACGTATTATTCACTGAGTTACCAAAGCAGTCTTCTTTATGGGGACTAATTAGCACTGCACTGAATTACATTAACATGTGTAATTGTTATTGTGTAGCAATAACTCAACTAATATTACTAGATACATATAATAGTGGACATTACACTAGGCAACATGGATCTCATTCATATCTCATCCAGTCGAAATCTTAGCAGGATTGAACACATCTTTATTTCAGCGTATCAACATAAGAACAGAACATAGCTAAATCTCCGCTTAGCATGCTAATCACTACTAATAGCACTAGAAGGTAGCCCAAAATGTGGTATTTAATACCAGTCTATCACAGTAGCAACTTCATGAAAACCCTTACTTCGATTAGGTATGCACATAATGCATCACATACAGGTCGAACAATGATGATTTAAGCATTGGAAATGTATAAGGCACAGTATGGTCAACTACTTGGCGACAAACTGAACTGTCACTAACTTAACTAGTTGTAACTTGTCGTCGTCTTCTTCTACGAGTCTTCTTCTCCGTTTCCGGTAGCACCCTTCACAGCGCCACCAACAGGCCTTGATTATGTACTACAGCAGATTCACCAGTTTCAATGGGTGTGTGTGGCCACAGCGCAGCACAGCTTTGTCTGGCCGCGATTGACTAACCCCGAATCCGTTCCGGAAAGTATGAAAATCGGCTTAGTTTGGCAGTGGCCTAAGGATGTCTCAGATGATCGGTTTACTTAATTGACTAATTAAGCACCCAAATAAGTTTCACTGAATCTGTTTCCTGCTTGACTTTACCAATTCAGCTGGGGGTTCACTTACTTTTGAAATGGACTAATTCCATGTTTCATGTAGTCTTTTGGCTACTCAAACAATTCCCTCTAAAAAAAGTACATGCAAATGGTAAACATAAACCTGACATTCCTTCTATGGAAAATTGGTGATGAAAAAAATGAAAAATCATGGTAAAACAACAGAAATCTCCTTAGTGGTCAAGGGGTTCACATACTTTAAAGAGGCACTGTATATGTTACTCTTATTTGTATCTTACTAGCATGTCAGCATTTCCTGGGTGAATATACTTGGTCTTGACCTGGGAAAGAGGTGTGATATTGCTCTCACCTGCCCCCCCCCAGGTCAAAACAAAGGGGCCTTGTCCCCATGGCCTATTTGAATAGATGGTAACACCCCTAATATCAGAGTATTTAACAGACCATCTCACAAGGGATAGTCAGATATGCTAAGGTGAAGCTCTGGGCGAGTCGAACTTCAAGTCTTTGTCTCACAGTGGTCGGCCGCCGTTGTTCAAGAATAAACCCGGATCATGACTGACAAATCTAAGACTGGATCTCATAATATATGGTATAAAACCAATAACCAACATTATATTTCGTTTGTGTTTTTCCCCTAACTAAATAGGAAACTCTGGACGCGATCATCTCTGGTCCGTTGGTAACATGGATCTTGGACAGCCGTTGAGCTCTGGCTGTGATGAAACCCACCAGGTACACCTGAGACTGATAGTGAAAGAAGAGGACGTAAAAGAAGAGGAATATGGACATATGATTACATGCCAAGACTCAGTGAAGGTTAAAGTGGAGAAAGAAGAGGATGAGCAACAACACAACGATTGTCTTCTGGAAAGTGAGTATTTCAGAGTTGTGTTCAATGGTTGATTAATGATAATGAATTGTAGAGTCAAATCTATTACCGTATTTTCCGCACTATAAGGCGCACTTAAAAGCCTTTAATTTAAAAAAAAAAAGACAGTGCGCCTTATAATCCGGAGCGCCATATATATGGATTCATTCTGGTTGTGCTTACTGACCTCGAAGCGATTTTGTGTGGTAAACGGCGCTCTGTTAATGTTTAAGAACTTTGATAAACTACAAAGCCGCACTATTTGTTTGGTAAACTACATAGCCGCACCGTCGTAATATATACTGTGCTTCCCCATAATATTACAGTGTGTGAGTATAATGACTCCAAAATGGCACCTGTCAAGAGACATGCTTATGACGCGGACTACAAACTCAAGGCTATCAGTCACGCAGTAGAACATGGGAATAGAGCAGCTGCGAGAGAATTCAACATTAATGAATCAATGGTACGAAAGTGGAGGAAGCAAGAAGATGACCTGCGCCAAGTAAAGAAGACCACACAGAGTTTCCGAGGGAACAAAGCGAGATGGCCACAGTTAGAGGACAAAATTGATCAGTGGGTTATTAAAGAGAGAGCAGCAGGTAGACGCGTCTCTGGAGTCTCTATCCGACTGAAGGCAACAGCGTTAGCACGGGACATGGATATCAATGACTTTCGAGGCGGTCCTTCTTGGTGCTTTCGTTTTATGAAAAGACGTAATCTCTCCATCCGCACATGAACTACCGTCTCGCAGCAACTGCCAAAACATTACGAAGAAAAGCTGGCCTCTTTCCGCACAAACTGCCAAAGCAAGATCACGTAAAAAAAGATCAGGCCAGAGCACATCACCAACATGGACGAGGTTCCCCTCACCTTTGACATCCCTGTGAACCGCACCGTGGAGAAAACAGGGACCAGAACGGTGTCTGTACGCACCACAGAGAACGAGAAGTCATCCTTAACTGTAGTTCTCGGTTGCCAGGCTAATGGCCAGTAGGGCTGAACGATTTTAAGAAAAAATTGAAATTGCGATTTTTCTGGTAGAGATTGCGGTTTCGATTTCAACCACGATTTATTTTCTTTAAATCAAGTTTCAGTATAAATTAATATAACCAATGAATTCCATTAAGGTAATGCAAGAATGAAAACTGCTAGACTGTTTATTCAAGTACCTAAGAAACAACAACCAAAAAAGTAAATAAAATGGGAGCCCTCTTTCTAAAGTAAACTTTTGCTTCAATGGCTCATCAGCATCAAAATAATTGCACTTTTGTAAAATAACGTAGGCTACATAAAAATTATAAAATATAACAACAAAGTGGAGCAAAAAAGAGGTCTTACCTTAAAAGTAGTGCAAAATGGCCCAAAGGAGCTAGCTTATGAACATCAGCAGCAGTTACAGAAATTCAACCCATATTCTCAGAAACCTGTGCTTCTTCTTCAAATAAAGTGGCAAGACGAAGTGAAACATAGTAAAAAAAAAAAAGGTAATAAATAATAATAATACTTAAGTTGTAATAATAAAATGACCCTACATTTTCCTCAACAACAAAAGATGTCAAAATGGTTACATATTACAGTCTGAAAACTAAGCCATAAGGATACCTCAAAACACAGTATTCATAACATATCATCTGTTGTCATATGATCAATTACGTTTTTTAACAGCAGACGTCAGGTGGTACTACCACATTAAGTTATTGCCCATGAATTCATTTGTAATTGGTAATTCATTTGCAGCAATATGCTTCTTAGATATTCCACTAAAAACAAAAAACAACTTTAAATCCGTAATAGTATAGTGGCA
Source organism: Sprattus sprattus (assembly GCF_963457725.1). Classification (NCBI taxonomy): domain Eukaryota; kingdom Metazoa; phylum Chordata; class Actinopteri; order Clupeiformes; family Clupeidae; genus Sprattus; species Sprattus sprattus. The sequence continues at coordinate 7,436,275 of NC_137920.1, read as the reverse complement.
TCAGTGGTTGCAACATCCTGATATCTGCTACAAAAACGTCATTGGCCCATTATTAAGGGCTTCAAAAATAGGGGGAACCGCATTTGTATCTCTCTGTTCCTTGGCATTCCGCAGTTAAACAGAAGCAAGCAGTAGCTTATTGGGAGGTTTCAAAGTTTACCCATGAAAGGGTTTTACCCCTAGGATAAATGGTTGCATTGCGCTAACCTAACAGTTGGCCAGCTAATGACGCTTGACAACAAACTTATCGGCGCTCTTACACTTGTACATTTGGAAACACACACACACACACACACATTGACATTGATTGTAGCCACTTTTCCACGACATGTTTGGCAAATCACCTGTTTCTGGTGTTCATCAGTGGCCTCAAATCCAAAATACTGCCAAATGACCGACGTGCTGTTTTTCTCAGACAATAATTTCGTCGGCTCTGCGTCTCCCGCTTCAGCCATGCTTGAGGTTGAATGTCGAGCTACACTGATTGGAGTGGAGCAAACGTCACCTGGTCACGCGCAGCCTGCAGCTTTGTGATTGGTAGCTGCACAGAGCCTTTCTTCACCGCCATTGAGCATGCATGGGAATTATTGACGAAATTATTAGGCTTAGGATATTATTATGCACCAAGAAAAACCGCAGCTTTGACGATCCCAAAATCGTAATGCTTGAGATCGCGATTTTCGGTCGAAAACGATAGATCGTTCAGCCCTAATGGCCAGAAACTTTCACATATGGTCATTTTCAAGAGGAAGACTTTGCCAAAAGAAGTTTCCATCCGGCGTCATCGTCAAAGCTAACCCGAAGGGCTGGATGGACAAGGAAAAGATGAATGAGTGGCTGAGAGAAGTTTACATCAAGAGACCGGATGGCTTTTTCCACAAATCTCCGTCCCTCCCCTGATCTGCGACTCCATGCACGCCCATCTCACCTATGTTGTCGAAAACCAAGTGAAGCAAACTAATTCGGTGCTTGCCATCGTTCCGGGTGGATTAACTAAAGAACTCTGAGCTGCGTGGGAGCAGCGGATGACAGAAGGCGAACACACATTCACCAAGACAGGGGGACAGCGCAGGGAGACTTACGCTACTATCTGCCAATGGATCGTGGCTGCCTGGGCTAAGGTATCAATCTCGACTGTGGTCCGAGCTTTCACGACGGCCGGAATCATCACTGAACTGCCAGGTAACAGCAATGACACTGACTCCACTGACTCGGATAATGACGAGGGGGATCCGGGCATGCTGGATGCCGTAATCGCCCAACTGTTAAACTCGGACACTGAAGATGAAGAATTTGAGGGATTTGTGGACGTGGATAGAACTGAAAAAGTGAGTGTATTGTGTTGGATTTTACGTTGCATTAATGTATCATTAACGTTTGTACAATGTTGAGAGTTATTGTGAACACTGTCATGACCCTGGCGGGTCTAGGCCCCACCCCAATGTATTTGCATGCCTGTCTGTCTCTGTCTTTACAGCAGGTCATTGGAAGCAGATGTACAGCAGGTGATTGGACATAGGTGGATCTTGGATTGGCTGGGTTACAAAAGCCCTGATCAGACTGAAGTCGGTAGAGCATTGGATTAGAACTGTGGATGTGTCGTTGGAGTGTGGATTTGGATAGTGATTGAATTGGATTTGGAATTGTCGTTGGTGTTGGATTGTCGTTGTTGATGTTTGTTTATATTACCATTTAACTGACTTTACACAACATCTTTTGTTTCTATTCACAGCACTGACCTTCACCACACGTTTGCTATAATTATTAGATACATAACTGTTACAATTTAATAAAACTATTGTTATTATTATAAGTTCTGCGTGGCCTCCCCTTCATGTTTCATGCCTGTCAGCCGGGTATCGTTACAACACGTTTTATGAAGTTTGACTGACTGACTGTGTTGTTTTGCTTAATGCACCTTATAGCCTGGTGCGCTTTTCATATGAAAAAAGATCCAAAAGAGACCATTCATTGACAGAGCGCCTTATAATGAAAAGTGCGTTAAAAATAAAATGACGTTTTATTATTATAATCCAGTGCGCCCTATAGTGCGGAAAAAACGGTAGTCTGATGTCATCATTAATTGACTAACAGATTTGATGTATTTGTCTGTTCTCAAACGGCTTTTGCAACCTTGTGACCTGGAGATCTGTGGAGAGAGAGGGGTGTACTTTTGACTTGTTTCTGTTTCAGTGGGCTGAAAAAAATAATAATAATGAAAAACCAAAAATATGTAAAAAATGTAGAGCTCTGAAGCCTGACTGGAAGACTGGTCTGTGATTAGTAATCAGAGCCAAAGCTTGGCTTTTGAAGAGATGGTTAGATGATTGCTGTCTTGATGAGATATTGGAACATATCACACACACACAGGCAGCATAGAACAGGCCTCTTATTCACACACACACACACACACAAACACATGCACACACTCACACAACACAAACACTTTTGAACTGTATATGAAATTGAAACTGTATGAGAACATCATATGGATCTCTTTCAGGTGCATCAGATGGAACCCAACAGAACCTCCATGGACAGAACAACCAGCAACTCAATGGAGGGCCGTACCACTGCACAGTCTGCAGAAAGAGTTTCACGGTCCTGAGAGAACTCGAAGAACACCAAGAAACACACACTCTTAGTGTTAATCAAAAGCAGAACACTGGTGAGAAGCTTCTTAAATGTGCCCACTGTGGAAAAGCATTTACACGTTCCTCAGATCTTCAAATGCATATACTAATACACACTGGAAAGAAGCTCCATAAATGTACAGAGTGTGGAAAAGAATTTTCACACGTTTCAAAACTTCAAAGGCATATGCGAAAACACACTGGAGAGAAGCCTCATGAATGTGCACAGTGTGGAAAAGCATTTGCAAGCCTTAATCACCTCAACACACATATGCTAATACACACTGGAGAGAAGCCTCATGAATGTGCCCAGTGTGGAAAAGCATTTGCACGCCTTAATAACCTCATCAGACATATGCTAATACACACTGGAGAGAAGCCTCATGAATGTGTGCAATGCAGAAAAGCATTTTCATGCGTTTCAGGTCTTAAGACACATATGCTAATACACACTGGAGAGAAGCCTCATAAATGTTCCCAGTGTGGAAAAGCATTTAGAGATTCCTCAAATCTTAAAGAGCATATGGTAGTACACACTGGAGAGAAGCCTCATAAATGTGCCCAGTGTGGAAAAGCATTTACGAGTGTTTCACGTCTTAAAAAACATATACTAATACACACTGGAGAGAAGCCTCATGTATGTGCCCAGTGTGGAAAAGCATTTACAAGTGTTTCACATCTTAAAACACATATACTAATACACACTGGAGAGAAGCCTCATGTATGTGCCCAGTGTGGAAAAGCATTTGCACTCCTTAATCACCTCAACAGACATATGCTAATACACACTGGAGAGAAGCCTCATGTATGTGCCCAGTGTGGAAAAGCATTTGCACGCCTTAATCACCTCAACAGACATATACTAATACACACTGGAGAGAAGCCTCTTAAATGTGCCCAGTGTGGAAAAGCATACACTAGGTCATCAAGTCTGAAATGCCATCAGCGTTTGCACAGTGAAGAAAAGGCCACGTAAATGCTTGAATTCTGAAATACGAAGGTTACTGTTGTAAAATGCATATGTTGATTCTCATGCCAGTGTGGAAAAACTTCTAAACAAGCTGGGTCTTTATTTTACTCCTTTATTCGTCCGTATGGGCCATTCCCGCGGCTGCTATCTGAAGCCCGGCCTCCGGTCTTTATTTGAGGATTTACAGTACATACTATGTGGGAAACACACACGTTACGTTTTTCTTTGCCTTAATTCTGTGAAGTAAAATTGTCTTTGTGCTAAATGAGTGATATAACACAGCTCATCTTTATGTTTTTCTCTAAAATGTCTTTGTGCTAAATGAGCGAATAATATAGCTGACTGTTACGTTTTTCTCTACACTGTTGATGCATGTTATGTAACCTGACTGCCATTAAAGATACAGAATAAAGTGTTATTTAAAGAAACCAAGCATTTGTTTATTTTACTCTGTTATCACCTTGAAGTGAAATTGAAGGCAACACAAATATTCTACATTCATTCACATTACCTCTGTTATGATCAGAAAAGTTTATCCCAAACAACTTCCTGTACAGGTGGGGTGTACCTGGCTGCTGACAGTTTATTTGACTGACATCTCCGTAGTTACCACAGGCTGAAGGTTCATATGATGGACATCGTCATAGTTACCACAGGGTAAAGGTTCATATGAGTGACATCGCCATAGTTACCACAGGGTGAAGGTTCATATGAGTGACATCGCCATAGTTACCACAGGGTGAAGGTTCATATGAGTGACATCGTCATAGTTACCACAGGGTGAAGGTTCATATGAGTGACATCGTCATAGTTACCACAGGGTGAAGGTTCATATGAGTGACATCGCCATAGTTACCACAGGCTGAAGGTTCATATGATGGACATCACCATAGTTACCACAGGGTGAAGATTCATATGATTGACATCACCATAATAACCACAGGGTGATGGTCCATTTAATTGAAATCTTCAGAATGAAGGTTACTTACCATCACATGTTTTACTCAAATATAGTTTCCTTTTAGGGTTAAATAACATTACTGCCCTCAAGTCATCATTTTTAAATATATCAGCTATCTGACCAATCCGAAACTTCATCTAAATAATTTTTGGAGCAACTGCAGTGTCCCTGGTGAGTGTCCCCTTACTCTTCCTGTGTCCAGCACCTGGTGAGTGTCCCCTTAAGGCGGCTGCATGCTACAGCGTTGGGGGTTAACGGTTGCGCAAAATTTACTCGGTGCAGTTCATGCTCCCAAAGGTTGCGCGTGTTGTCATGAGCCTGCCATTTGCCTGGCAGATACAAAGCTGTTTCCCTAACAGAAAGTCTGAAGCTTGAAGTTCTTTTCAAACCTTTGCTTGGGTAGCACTGTTAAACTGAGCAGACAACATGCATACTACATTTGAGTAATCTCATCACGTAACATTCGTTTTCTAAAAACAATCACATAGTATTGCATGTTTAACTGTGGTAGAAAATACGTTAGCTTAATGCTAACGTATATGGAAAATCCTATAGACACCGCGCTAGGTATTAGCATCAAGTAATTCACGTTAATGTTTTTGTATGAGCCTGACATTTGCTCTGCAGATAGATAACAGGTTCCCTAACAGAAAGTCTGAAGCTTGAAGTTCTTTTGAAACCTTTACTTGGGAAGCACTGTAAAACTGAGAAGACATGCAGAATATTTTAGTAACCTCATCTCGTATCATTCGTTGATAGAATGCAGGCTGCGAGGCTCGCGTAAGGGCTTACGTAAAAAATGACGCAAGTCTAGAAAAAGGGGCCGACGCACGCAAGACGTAAGAAGTCGCGCAAGGGTCGCGCAAGGGGCTTGCGCGGCCTCTTGCGCTTGCGCTTACGCTTACGTAAGGAAGCATGAATTAGCCTTTACCCTTCCTGTGTCCAGCACCTGGTGAGTGTCCCCTTACCCTTCCTGTGTCCAGCACCTGGTGAGTGTCCCCTTACCCTTCCTGTGTCCAGCACCTGGTGAGTGTCCCCTTACCCTTCCTGTGTCCAGCACCTGGTGAGTGTCCCCTTACCCTTCCTGTGTCCAGCACCTGGTGAGTGTCCCCTTACCCTTCCTGTGTCCAGCACCTGGTGAGTGTCCCCTTACCCTTCCTGTGTCCAGCACCTGGTGAGTGTCCCCTTACCCTTCCTGTGTCCAGCACCTGGTGAGTGTCCCCTTACCCTTCCTGTGTCCAGCACCTGGTGAGTGTCCCCTTACCCTTCCTGTGTCCAGCACCTGGTGAGTGTCCCCTTACCCTTCCTGTGTCCCAGCACCCGGTGAGTGTCCCCTTACCCTTCCTGTGTCCAGCACCTGGTGAGTGTCCCCTTACCCTTCCTGTGTCCAGCACCCGGTGAGTGTCCCCTTACCCTTCCTGTGTCCAGCACCTGGTGAGTGTCCCCTTACCTTTCCTGTGGCCAGCACCTGTTGAGTGTCCCCTTACCCTTCCTGTGTCCCAGCACCTGGTGAGTGTCCCCTTACCCTTCCTGTGTCCAGCACCTGGTGAGTGTCCCCTTACCCTTCCTGTGTCCAGCACCTGGTGAGTGTCCTGTTACCCTTCCTGTGTCCAGCACCTGGTGAGTGTCCCCTTACACTTCCTGTGTCCCAATACCTGGTGAGTTTCCCCTTATCCCTCCTGTGTCCAGCACCTGGTGAGTGTCCCCTTACCCTCTTACTTAGAACCTTGCATCTGCATCTGCATCAAACGAATGATATATAAACAAAACTAAAAATATGATACTTTAGCAAGCCCGCCTTCTCTGATTGATTGTCAAAGGTCAGGCTGGGTCAAGACAACAAGACATGGCCTGTGATATTGGTCTCGTTAATCTTGTGTGAGGGTTAAGGCAAACACACACACACACACACACACACACACACACACACACACACACACACACACAGGCACACACATACAAACACACTTACACACAGACACAGTGTATTGATGTGGTTTTACAGGTACTGCAGGTATTAAATATGTCACGTCAGCACAGGGTGGTTGGTCTGTTGCTACTTGCTGTGCATGCTGGGAGTCGGAGGCATGCCTAGGAGACTTTCTCTCTCTCTCTCTCTCTCTCTCTCTCCCTCTCTCTCTCTCTCCCTCTGTCTCTCTTTTTCCCTCCTGTTCTCTCCCTCTCTCTCTCTCCCTCTCTCGCTCAGCCTCTCTTTCCTTCCCTCTTATTCCCTCTCTCTCCATCTCTCTCTCACCTTTCCTCTCTTTCCCTCTCTTCCGCCCTCTCTCTCTCAGCCTCTCTCCCCCTCCCTCTCGCTCCCCTCTCTCTCATCCCTCTCTCTCCCTCCCTCATTCCTCTCTCTTCTTCACTCACTGTTTCTCCCTTTCTCTGTCTCCCTACATCTCCCTCTCTCTTTCCCTCCCTCTCACTCCCCTCTCTCTCTCCATCCCTCTCTCCCCCTCTCTCCCTCCCTCATTCCCTCTCTCTCCACTCACTCTTTTTCCCTTTCTCTGTCTCCCTACATCTCCCTCTCTCTTTCCCTCCCTCTCACTCCCCTCTCTCTCTCTCCATCCCTCTCTCTCCCTCACTCCCTCTCTCCTTCTCTCTCTCTCTCTCAATCCCTCACCACGCTTATTCTCTCAGTTTCACTACATTTCTCAATGTGGTGGTAACATTGGTGTTTTTTGAATCAAATAGTTTTTCAGGTGTGAAGATGTTTTTATGTTTGAGGCTGTGGACAATTTATTCTGGTAGATCTGCCAAACAAAGTAAACTGGGACTTTATTCCAACTCATACTTTTTCAACCACACACACCGACAGAGAGTCCTGCAGTCAAACTCCTTACCAGACGGTGGCAGTAATACAAAGTTTTCTGCTTGGCTTGCTACCTACCGGAAATCGACACGTAAGAACATGTCAGCCTAGTCCACGGTTGAAGTACACGTCCGTGTGTTTCCGATTTTGGTTTATTGTCTTCAAATTTGGCTGTGATAAACACTGCTTGAACTAAACACTAACCTCACAGATCTTAATATGCTAACGTATTTGAAGTACGTTTTTAGTCACAGTATTATAGCATCTTAGCCGTCTTCGTTAGATCCCACGTACTCAAATGTATGAGCCAAAGGCAAGTGAGAGATACGGAGACCGCGACAATGTAGAAGTGAACTCCTCCGTGCAAAATATGACGTATCAGTTATTTATATAATTTCGTTATCTGGAACTCTTACAAACAAGGAAACAGCTTGAAAGGCATTGTATGTTTTCCATTATGATTTTCCCCTGACTATATCGGGAACTCTTGCTAACATGGATCTTGGACTACCGTTGAGCTCTGGCTGTGATGAAACACACAAGGTACCCCTGAGACTGAGAGTGAAAGAAGAGGAATATGGACATATGATTACATGCCAAGATGAAGAAGAAAAGCCCATTGCAGATCTTCACTGTAAAACGGAATCGGACTGCACAGAGTCACTAAGCTCCACTTATAATGAAACACTACAGACAGTGGAGGCTAAAGTGAAGAAAGAGGAGGATGAGCAGGAACACAACGATTGTCTTTTGGAAAGTTAGTATTTCATAATGATGCACTAAGAGCTGTTTTCAATGGTCGATTAATAATCATTCATGTATCTGGCCTATTGTGATGTGTATTGAGACCAACACAATTCTGCTTGTGTGCTGGCATTCTCTGAGTGCTCTCAAATATTTTTGTGTGATACATTCCAATGTCCAGGCGTTAACGTAATATAGATTTAAAAGGATACAGAATATAGATTTGTTTCCTTAAAAAATGTGACCTGTTAAAATCATGTGTTGATCTGGCTTTGTTGATAGGGAAGTGGTGTACAGATACGGCTGTTGAATGAAGTGCTCAGGTTGTTGCCCAACACTACTTATCCCAAACCAAACAACCATCTAATAGCTATGAATGATGGTAATTTCAGGGGTGGCAAAGGGGTATCTAGGGGTGGCCCTTTATTATTAATATGACTAATGGTCTGGCCTGATACTAAACCCCAATTTGTATTTGTGGTGTGTGTGTGTGTGTGTGTGTTTGTGTGTGTTTGTGTATTTTTAGTCATCTGTTGTGTGTGTGTGTGTATTTTAAGTCGTGTGTGTGTGTAATTGAATGATCTGGCCTGATGCTAAACCTTATGATCAATAGGACTAATGATCTGGCCTGATACTAAACCTTATGATGCATAGGACTAATGATCTGGCCTGATCATTTATTATTAATAGGTAAAAACCAAATTAACAGATCTCCACGTGCAAACCTTTGTGAGGTACGTTTTAAGTCACAGTATCATACCATGTTAGGTCCTACTGCCTCCTCGAATGCTTCAGCCCTACGCAACTGAGAGATGTGGTTGAGAGATGTGTAATGTTGCTTTCTGTTCTCTTTTTCGAGAAGAAAACAGTTTGAAAGCCAGCATATTTTTATATAACATTATATTTCATTTGTGTTTTTCCCCTAACTATATAGGAAACTCTGGACGGGATCATCTCTGGTCCGTTTCCAACATGAATCTTGGACTACCGTTGAGGTCTGGCTGTGATGAAACACACCAGGTACCCCTGAGACTGAGAGTGAAAGAAGAGGACATAAAAGAAGAGGAATATGGACATATGATTACATGCCAAGATGAAGAAGAAAAGCCCATTGCAGATCTTCAGTGTAAAATTAAATCAGACTTCACAGAGTCACTAAGCTCCACTCGTAATGAAACACTACACGCAGCAGTTGAGATTAAAGTGAAGAAAGAAGAGGATGAGCAGGAACACAACGATTGTCTTCTGGAAAGTGAGTATTTCAGACTAATAATTGTAGAGTCAAATCTATTACGCTGATGTCATCATTAATTGACTAATAGATTTGATGTCTTTGGGTGTTCTCCAGGCTTTTGCAACCTTTATAAATTTCACGAAATGTGACCTGGAGATCTGTGGAGAGAGAGGGGTGTACTTGTGACTTGTTTCTGTTTCAGTGGGCTGAACAAATGTAAATGAGAATGCCAAGTCAAGTCAAGTGTACTTTATTGTCAAAAATCTATGTAACAGGGTTAGCACAGAAGTTTGAAATTGCGTTTGACCAGTCTCCAATGTGCAGTTTAAAACATTTAAATAAGACATTGACAAAATCTCTCTCTCACACACACACACACACACACACACACACACACACACACACACACACATTTAAATAAGGCATTAACAATAATCTCTCTCTCACACACACTCTCACTCACACACACACACACACACACACACACACACACACACACACACACACACACACACACACACACACACACACACACACACACACACACACACACACAGCAGCAGAAGTACAATCAGTGGTCACAAGGTGCAACAGTAAAGTGCCAGTGGCATGGTGAAGTGACTATGGAATGTTCATGTGGTTTTCTTCACTGTGTTGATGAGTCTGATGGCTTGTGGAAAGAAGCTGTTACTCAGTCTGCTTGTGCGGGCCCGCAGGTTGCGGTACCGCTTCCGTGATGGTAGAAGGGAGAACAGACTGTGTGCTGGATGAGTTGTGTCTTTGATGATGTTCATTGCCCGCTTGGAACAGTGTGAAGTGTACATTTCCTGAATGGCTGGTAGGGGTGACCTGATGATCTTTTCTGCTGTCCTCACCACCCTCTGCAGTGCCTTCTTGTCTGCAGCTAGACAGCTGCCATGCCAGACAGAGACGTTGCTGGTCAGGATGCTCTCAATAGCACCTCTGAAGAAGGTGGTGAGGGCAGAAGTAATGCAAAACCTGATATATATATAAAAAATGTAGAGCTCTGAAGACTGGTCTGTAATTAGTAATCAGAGCCAAAGCTGGCTTTTGAAGAGATGGTTAGATGATCGCTGTCTTGATGAGATATTGGAACATATCCTGACGTCAGAGTTAATTATTTTTAGCAATTATTATTATTAGTCTCTTCAAGTAGACGGTTCTAGAGTGTTCTTAAGCAGATTCTCAGGGACAGGGTTGAAAAGAGGGTGTTCTAGAGTGTGCTTAAGAGGGTGTTCTAGAGTGTTCTTAAGATGGTGTTCTAGAGTGTTCTTAAGCAGATTCTCAGGGACAGGGTCTAATAGGCATAGTGGGGATTTTCATGAGAAGAGGGAGGTATATTTTGGGACGTCAGTAGGTGTGAAGGATTCTGGGAAAACCCCAGGTCACATGGGTGTTTCTGGCGTAGTTTCAGTAAAGGCCGAATTATGCTCTGTTTTAGACGTAACGCGTAAGCACGTAATTTACACAAGGAACTTGTTTTAGACAAGTTTTGATTTAAGGTTCGTTTTAGACGCAGAGCCGTGTTGCAAGGCTTGTGAGCCGTGTTGCGTGTTGCAAAGCAAATTGACGCCAGAACTGTAGATTTTTTTTTGAGTTAAGTAAGCCTATTTATTGCAGCAGGACAAAGGAAAAAAACTTACCGGAGCATGAAAGTGTAGTGGGCGAAAGGCTTGATGTTATGAATACATGTGTTACACAAAATACAAATGTTGGCAATTCAGTACCAGTGGCGAAAAAGACAGCACATGACGCAAAAGTTTGTTTATTGACATCTTTTAATGACTGCGACAGGCTTTAAAACGATGTGTTTATGAGTTACATTATTCAAAGATGAGGTGGTAAACGGCGAAAGAATCTCATCATGTTGTCAATGCTTGTAACTACAATGGTGCTGGCCACAAGGTAACGGCAGGTTACTGTTAACTTTGTATGAACAGACCGGGCTCATTCTATCAAACTCGCTGGTGCAATTGATGGATTCACGTCAATATAAACTCAATGAAAGATATCACCATGACTCACAAGTGGCGGAAAATGAATATGAAAGTACCTATTTGTTCGTGAATGACCACATTCTCTCCAAACAATCGCGGGTGAGAATGGGATATTCGCGGTAATTTGAGCGTCCTTATAAGTGTTTAAAGAGGATTTGTAAAGGAGTTCATGTCTTCGGACCTCTTCTGTTATGTTTGTTCCTAATCCATAAGAAAAGGCTTGTGAGACGGTCTGCAGGGTATTCATGATTTAAAAAAATGTCTGGGTCTAAAAAAGACTGTATGCTATTAACCCGGAAACGTGAGACTCTGTGTGAAAGGCTGTGGTAGCCGGCCAATCACAGCCTTAGCGAGCTGTGTAGGGCCGTAGTGTTTTAGTCGCATAGTCAGGAATTTTGGGCGACGCACTTAAGCACGTAAGGGGGGGTATTTTACCGCGCAAGGGGGGGTTGTGTATCTTACGTGCTTACGCGTTACATCTAAAACAGAGCATAATTCGGCCTTAAGGGGGACTGGGAGTGGAAAGAAGGTTGTTAATCTTTTTGTATTGAAATAGTTAATGAAGTCGTTTCTATAACAGGTTAAAGGGATAGAGTGGACGGCTACATTATGGCTCTTGGTTAGGCAGGAAATTGTGTTGAAGAGGAAATGTGGAAAAGAATTGTAATCTTTGTGAATTATATAGGAATAATAAGTAAAGTGTTACCAAGCTTTTCTTACATTTTTGTGGTGTTTCCTTCTCGGACCGCAGCACTGCCGCTAGTTGGAATGGCTTTTGTGTTTGTGTCCTTTGCACGACCATACCATCAAACCTTTTGAAGATAAAACATAAACAGGTTACCTGTGAAATAACCTAAAGAATATAAAAATGTCTGCACACATTTGCTATAAGTAGTGGCAAGACCAATCAGAGAATGTTTGTGGTTACTGTGCCAACTTGATGTGGTTACTGTGCCAACTTGATGTGGTTACTATGCCAAATGATGTCGTTAGTATGCCAAATGCTAGCGCACAGTCAATGTGAGTAAGAAAATTGATTTTGTTTTACTAGTGAAGGGGGTTAAAACACAAACATGCTCCCATGCAGAGCCAGAAAAGCAAGTTTAATGACCAATCTGACTCTTCTAGGTTTATCAGAACATTCAAACAATGGAATATTTCCTCATCGGGTAACAATGAATTGCTGCATCTAGAACATCTGTCTGTCATTCTAAATCCATATGAATCTCTTTCAGGTGCATCAGATGGAACCCAACAGAAGCTCCATGGACAGGACAATGAACTCAACCAGCAACTCAATGGAGGGCCGTACCACTGCACAGTCTGCAGGAAGAGTTTCACGTTCCTGAGAGAACTCGAGGAACACCAGGAAACACACACTCTTAGTGTTAATCAAAAGAAGAACACTGGTGAGAAGCTTCATAAATGTGCCCAATGTGGAAAAGCATTTTCCATGATTTCATATCTTAATACCCATATGCTAGTACACACTGGAGAGAAGCCTCATAAATGTGCCCAATGTGGAAAAGCATTTACATGGTCCTCAAGTCTTAAAGCCCATTTGGTAATACACTCTGGAGAGAACACTCATAATTGTGCCCAGTGTGGAAAAGCATTTTCAAATGTTTCACATCTTAAAACACATATGTTAATACACACTGAAGATAAGCCTCATACATGTGCCCAGTGTGGAAAAGAATTTACATGTTCCTCAGGTCTTCAAAGGCATATACTAATTCACGCTGGAGACAAGTCTCATAAATGTGCCGAGTGTGGAAAAGCATTTTTACAGATTTCAAATCTTCAAACCCATATGTTAATACACACGGGAGAGAAACCTCATAAATGTACCCAGTGTGGAAAAGCATTTACACGCATTTCACATCTTAAAACACATATGTTAATACACACTGGAGAGAAGCCTTATACATGTGCCGAGTGTGGAAAAGCATTTTTACAGATTTCAAATCTTCAAACCCATATGTTAATACACACGGGAGAGAAACCTCATAAATGTACCCAGTGTGGAAAAGCATTTACACGCATTTCACATCTTAAAACCCATATGTTAAAACACACTGGAGAGAAGCCTCATGAATGTACCCAGTGTGGTAAAACATTTACTCGTTCCTCAAGTCTTAAAACCCATATGCTAATACACACTGGAAAGAAGCTTCATGTATGTGCCGAGTGTGGAAAAGCATTTTCACAGACTACAGGTCTTAAAATCCACATGAGAATACACACTGGAGAGAAGCCTCATAAATGTGTGCAGTGTGGAAAAGCATTTTCACACATTTCAAATCTTAAAATCCACATGCGAATACACACTGGAGAGAAACCTCATAAATGTGAACAGTGTGGAAAAGCATTTTCACACATTTCAAATCTTCAAACCCATATGTTAATACACACTGGAGAGAAGTCTCATAAATGTGCCCAGCGTGGAAAAGCATTTGGAGACGTCTAAAGATACCATATGGAATCTGATGTGTAAGACTTGTAAACTTTTGGCAATACGCTTCCAATTTTAACACACACTGCCAAGATGTTGGTGCATCAGGAAATGTTACTGTTAGTTTCCTATGGCATTCAAAACCCAGTTCTACACTGCAACATAAAAAAACACTAGGCGTTTTATGTTTTTTTTCTGACAATTGTTTTTCCGCTCTGAAATGTAAACTTAAATGACATAATGAAACACTTTAACTGATTGCATTTGATGGCCCAAGTGCCCTCTTTAATATAAGCCATGAATGGTTATTATGCGATGTGTAGAACCATACAATTTCTCACAAATTCAGCCCTATAAAACATGGTAGTGCACTCCAATCTGGCTTATATATGACTGCTATTAAACAGAAACAATGCAAAATTCCCGAGCTCAACTTCCCATGGAAAGTTTCCGGAAAGTTAAAGAAAGAGGGAGAGAGAGGGAGGGAGGGAGAGAAGGAGCCAGTGAAGGAGAGAGAGGGAGCGAAAGAGGCTGAGAGAGAGAGACAGGAATAGGGAGGGAGAGGGAGACAGAAAGGGAGGAAGTGAGAGAGGAAGAGAGAGGAAAGGAAAAGCCTCCTGGCATGCCTCCGACTCCCAGCAAGCACAGAAAGAAACATCTGGCAGTCTAACCACCCTTTGATATACAATGTGTGTGTGTGTGTGTTTGTGTGTTTGTGTGAGTTTGTCTTAAACCTCACACAGGATTAACAAAACCAATATCACAGGCCATATCTATTTGTCTTCTTCCTGGCCCTGTTAGGTGTAGAACGGAAGCTAAGTTAATCAATATAGCTCGCTAAGTGAGAAAATCCATCACGCTAAATGAGAACAGGCTATACTGATCTGCCGACGGGTGATAAACTACTTAATCGTGAAGCTAATGTCCCAGAGGCTATACTCATCAGCTAAATTGCGCGTGCAGTCCTGCTTCAAAAGCCAGGAAGGGTTGATCACCAAAACCATGTTTTTTTTAACGGTACAATAGCCTAAACTCAAAGAAAAAGACTCATTTTTGTCTACGCTAAGGCAGGAGATGACCATGAACGTGTTATGGAGAATTCAAGACCATTATCAAGGAAAAATCCAACATTGCCGCCGCTGCAAGAGCAATACAAGAAAGTGTCTATTGGCTGTGTACTGGGTGATATCTTTTGATAAAGGATTATGTGACTTTGGTGCAGTGGATAGAGCTCATGGTTTGAACTCAATAGAGTGCCAGTTTGAATCCCATCACTTCCGAATCAATTATAGTTTTACATATCCTTGTATATAGCTTTGAATAAAATGACTATGTCTAAATGTAAATTTATTAATGAAAAATTCAATAAATTGAAGCAATGAAAAGAAATTGTTTATTTCTCTCTTCTTATCATGCATCCACCTTAATCATTTTCTACAAAATTGATGTGCTATGTATGGTGTAGTAGACTGAGACTTTATTCACTACTGCACAAAATCAAGACACGTTTGCAAAACTAGATGTTTGCAAGTTTAAGTAGGTAAAACAACTACGCCAATATCTCTGTAAGGGAGATGGGTTATGTGCTCAATTTTCCTGGGATCAAAGAAGATGTTAGTATTCATGTGCAAACTAAAAATCACGTCTCAGGATTGCTGCGCATGCAAGTTATTTCGGGTGTATCAACTGTACTCAGTCTTCCCTACTAATACCATGGTCATATAATTATGAGTGCTTTGTTCTCCACATCGCCGACATTACAAAAGTGAAGGCTACCACTCGCAGACCAGTGAAGACATTCAATGTTCGACTGTGGTGTTTGCAATAAATGAATCGAGAAGGTCTTTTAAAATAATGAATCCTTGTCGGGTGAATCGGTAGCGTTCATACAAGAACTCATCATGATGGAAAAATGGATCTTGGCGAACGCAAATAACTCTCTCCCTACGCTAATCAAACTATCTAACATGACACTTTGGTCAATGGGATCCCTCCTTTTGCCGGGGGTTGTGGCAAGCTTAGCCAGCTAAACTTAGGTTAGCCTGCCCTGGAGCAGGTTAGTGCTTAGTGCTATGTTACTATGGTAATTAATCAGAAGGTGCTTCGCCAAACCAAAAAAATGGGCATTTTCTTTTTTTAGTCTGGAATCTAGCTCGCTAAACCGCTTAGCGAGCTACGCCGAACAGTACCCTGGCCACTGATCCAGCCTGACCTTTCACAACCAATCAAAGACCTTGCTTGACCTTTCACAACCAATCAAAGACCCTGGTTGACCTTTCACAACCAATCAAAGAAGTGTATTTTTTATATATCATTCATTTGATGCAGATACAGGTGGATGGCTACATTGTGGCTCTTTTTTAGTCAGGAAATTATGTTGAAGAGGAAACTTGGAGATGGATGTTTTTTTCAATTATTTTATTATTAATGAATTAGTGAGGAATAATAGGTAAAGTATTACCAAGCTTTACTTACATTTTTAGGGGAGTTCCTTCTCGGACCACAGCACCGCGGCTACTGGGGATGGCAGTTGTGTTTGTGCCCTTTGCACGACCATACCGTCAAACTGATTTTTGAAAATAATGCATAAACAGGTGGCCTGCGAAAAAATAAAAAAATGTTCGGGGGTTTAATCTCTAGTAACAGATACAAGAATGGTTGGGAGTGTGCAATTGGGCTAGTAGAGCAAATTTAGGGATATACAGTGGGTTGCCAAGATGGGCAAGTTAAGGGATAGACAGTGGGTTGCCAAGATAGGGAATGGAGCCTTATTGTAAATTGGTACCAAAATGTCTGCACACAGTTGCTTTAAGTTGTGGCAAGACCAATCAATACCATCAATAATTAATGTGGTTACTATGCCAAATTGTTGTGGTTACAGGTGAAGCAGTCATATATTTTTTCCACCACACCACACACACACACACACACACACACACACACACGCACGCGCACGCACACAAGGGCAGCACAGAACAGGCTTCTTATTCAAACACAAACACACACTCACTGATTGTTATTCAAGTATTTGTTTTGAACTGTATATGAAATTGAAACTGTATCAGAACATGTAGTAACTCTTCCAGATGCATCAGAACATCCCAACACAACTCCACAGAAGATCCATGGACACACACACACACATACACACACACACACACACACACACACACACACCACACCAGACCACACACAGACACACGCACACAGACACACGCACAAACATTTGTGTGGTTACTGTGCCAAATTGATGTGGTTTCTATGCCAAATGGTGTGGTTAGTATGCCAAATGCTAGCGTACAGTCAATGTGAGTTAGAAAATTATTTTGTTTTACTAGTGAAGGGGGTTGAAACACAAACATGCTCCCATGCAGAGCTAGAAAAGAAAGTTTAATGACCAATCTAACTCTTCCAGGTTTATCAGAACATCCAAACAATGGAATATTTCCTCATCGGGTAACAATGAATTGCTGCATCTAGAACATCTGTCTGTCATTTTAAATCCATATGAATCTCTTGCAGGTGCATCAGATGGAACACAACAGAAGCTCCATGGACAGGACGATGAACTCAACCAGCAACTCAATGGAGGGCCGTACCACTGCACAGTCTGCAGGAAGAGTTTCACGTTCCTGAGAGAACTCGAAGAACACCTGGAAACACACACTCTTAGTGTTAATGAAAAGAAGAACACTGGTGAGAAGCTTCATAAATGTGCCCAATGTGGGAAAGCATTTACACGTTCCTCAAGTCTTCAAAGGCATATACTAATACAGACTGGAAAGAAGCTTCATGTATGTGCCGAGTGTGGAAAAGCATTTTCAATGATTTCATATCTTAATACCCATATGCTAGTACACACTGGAGAGAAGCCTCATAAATGTGCCCAATGTGGAAAAGCATTTACATGGTCCTCAAGTCTTAAAGCCCATTTGGTAATACACACTGGAGAGAAGCTTCATAAATGTGCCCAATGCGGAAAAGCATTTACATGTTCCTCTGATCTTCAAAGGCATATACTAATTCACGCTGGAGACAAGTCTCATAAATGTGCCGAGTGTGGAAAAGCATTTGTACAGATTTCACATCTTCAAACCCATATGTTAATACACAAGGGAGAGAAACCTCATAAATGTTCCCAGTGTGGAAAAGCATTTACACGCATTTCACATCTTAAAACACATATGTTAATACACACTGGAGAGAAGCCTTATAAATGTGCCCAGTGTGGAAAAGCATTTTCAGAGATTTCAAATCTTCAAACCCATATGTTAATACACACTGGAGAGAAGCCTCACGAATGTACCCAGTGTGGAAAAACATTTACTCGTTCCTCAAGTCTAAAAATCCATTTACTAATACACACTGGAAAGAAGCTTCATGTATGTGCCGAGTGTGGGAAAGCATTTTCAAAGGTTTCGCATCTTAAAACACATATGTTAATACACACTGGAGAGAAGCCTCATACATGTGCCCAGTGTGGAAAAGAATTTACATGTTCCTCAGGTCTTCAAAGGCATAAACTAATTCACGCTGGAGACAAGTCTCATAAATGTGCTGAGTGTGGAAAAGCATTTTTACAGATTTCACATCTTCAAACCCATATGTTAATACACACGGGAGAGAAACCTCATAAATGTACCCAGTGTGGAAAAGCATTTACACGCATTTCACATCTTAAAACACATATGTTAATACACACTGGAAAGAAGCCTTATAAATGTGCCGAGTGTGGAAAAGCATTTTTACAGATTTCACATCTTCAAACCCATATGTTAATACACACGGGAGATAAACCTCATAAATGTACCCAGTGTGGAAAAGCATTTACACGCATTTCACATCTTAAAACACATATGTTAATACACACTGGAGAGAAGCCTCATACATGTGCCCAGTGTGGAAAAGAATTTACATGTTCCTCAGGTCTTCAAAGGCATATACTAATTCACGCTGGAGACAAGTCTCATAAATGTGCCGAGTGTGGAAAAGCATTTTTACAGATTTCAAATCTTCAAACCCATATGTTAATACACACGAGAGAGAAGCCTCATGAATGTACCCAGTGTGGTAAAACATTTACTCGTTCCTCAAGTCTTAAAACCCATATACTAATACACACTTGAAAGAAGCTTCATGTATGTGCCTTCATGTATGTGCCGAGATAAGCATTTTCACAGACTACAGGTCTTAAAATCCACATGCGAATACACACTGGAGAGAAGCCTCATAAATGTGTGCAGTGTGGAAAAGCATTTTCACACATTTCAAATCTTAAAATCCACATGCGAATACACACTGGAGATGAGCCTCATAAATGTGTGTAGTGTGAAAAAGCATTTTCACACATTTCAAATCTTCAAACCCATATGTTAATACACACTGGAGAGAAGTCTCATAAATGTGCCCAGCGTGGAAAAGCATTTGGAGACGTCTAAAGATACCATATGGAATCTGATGTGTAACACTTGTAAACTTTTGGCAATACGCTTCCAATTTTAACACACACTGCCAAGATGTTGGTGCATCAGGAAATGTTACTGTTAGTTTCCGATGGCATTCAAAACCCAGTTCTACACTGCAACATAAAAAAACACTAGGCGTTTTATGTTTTTTTTCTGACAATTGTTTTTCCGCTCTGAAATGTAAACTTAAATGACATAATAAAACACTTTAACTGATTGCATTTGATGGCCCAAGTGCCCTCTTTAATTTAAGCCATGAATGGTTATTATGCGATGTGTAGAACCATACAATTTCTCTCAAATTCAGCCCTATAAAACATGGTAGTGCACTCCAATCTGGCTTATGTACGACTGCTATTAAGCAGAAACAATGCAAAATCCCCCAGCTAAACTTCCCATGGAAAGTTTCCGGAAAGTTAGAGAGAGAGGGAGCAGAGGGAGGGAGAGAAGGAGCCAGTGAAGGAGAGAGAGGGAGCGAAAGACAGGAATAGGGAGGCAGAGAGGTAGACAGAGAAGGAGACAGAGAGGTAGACAGAGAGGGAGGAAGTGAGAGAGGAAGAGAGAGGAAATGAGAGTGAGGGAAAGAGGCTGAGAGAGAGAGGGAGGGAGGGAGAGAGGTAGAAAGAGGTAGAAAGACGGAGGTAGGGGGAGAGAGGTAGACAGAGAGGGAGGAAGTGAGAGAGGAAGAGAGAGGAAATGAGAGTGAGGGAAAGAGGCTGAGAGAGAGAGGGAGGGAGGGAGAGAGAGGTAGAAAGAGGGAGGGAGAGGTAGAAAGACGGAGGTAGGGAGAGGTAGAGAGGGAGGAAAAGCCTCTTGGCATGCCTCCGACTCCCAGCATGCACAGCAAGAAGCATCTGACAGTCTAACCACCCTTTGCTATACAATGTGTGTGTGTGTGTTTGTGTGTTTGTGCGAGTTTGTCTTAACCCTCACACAGGATTAACAAAACCAATATCACAGGCCATGTCTATTTGTCTTCTTCCTGGCCCTGTTCGGTGTAGAACGGAAGCTAAGTTAATCAATATAGCTCGCTAAGTGAGAAAATCTAGCACACTAAATGAGAACAGGCTATACCAATCTGCCGACGGGTGCTAAACTACTTAATCGTGAAGCTAATGTCCCAGAGGCTATACTCATCAGCTAAATTGCGCGTGCAGTCCTGCTTCAAAAGCCAGGAAGGGTTGATCACCAAAACCATGTTTTTTTTAACGGTACAATAGCCTAAACTCAAAGAAAAAGACTAATTTTTGTCTACGCTAAGGCAGGAGATGACCATGAACGTGTTATGGAGAATTCAAGACCATTATCAAGGAAAAATCCAACATTGCCGCCGCTGCAAGAGCAATACAAGAAAGTGTCTATTGGCTGTGTACTGGGTGATATCTTTTGATAAAGGATTATGTGACTTTGGTGCAGTGGATAGAGCTCATGGTTTGAACTCAATAGAGTGCCAGTTTGATCACTTCCGCATCAATTATAGTTTTACATATCCTTGTATATAGCTTTGAATAAAATGACTATGACTGAATGTAAATGTATTAATAAGAAATTAAATAAATTGAAGCAATGAAAAGAAATTGTGTATTTCTCTCTTCTTATCATGCATCCACCTTAATCATTTTCTACAAAATGTATGTGCTATGTATGGTGTAGTAGACTGAGACTTTATTTACTACTGCACAAAATCAAGACACGTTTGCAAAACTAGAAGTTTGCAATGACGTAAGTTAAAGTAGGTATAACAACTTCGCCAATATCTCCGTAAGGGAGATGGGTTATGTGCTCAATTTTCCTGGGATCAAAGAAGACGTTAGTATTCATGTGCAAACTGAAAAACACGTCTCAGGATTGCTGCGCATGCAAGTTATTTCGGGTGTATCAACTGTACTCAGTCTTCCCTACTAATACCATGGTCATATAATTATGAATGCTTTGTTCTCCACATCCCCGACATTACAAAAGTGAAGCCTACCACTCGCAGACCAGTGAAGACATTCAATGTTCGACTGTGGTGTTCGACTGTGATGAATCAAGAAGGTCTTTTAAAATAATGAATCTTTGTCGGCTGAATCGGTAGCGTTCATACAAGAACTCATCATGATGGAAAAATGGATCTTGGCGATCGCAAATAACTCACTCCCTACGCTAATCAAACTATCTAACATGACTCTTTGGTCAATGGGATCCCTCCTTTTGCCGGGGGTGTGGCAAGCTTAGCCAGCTAAACTTAGGTTAGCCTGCCCTGGAGCAGGTTAGTGCTTAGTGCTATGTTACTATGGTAATTAATTAGAAGGTGCTTCGCCAAACCAAAAAAAGGGGCATTTTCTTTTTTTAGTCTGGAATCTAGCTCGCTAAACCGCTTAGCGAGCTACGCCGAACAGTATCCTGGCCACTGATCCAGCCTGACCTTTCACAACCAATCAAAGACCCTGCTTGACCTTTCACAGCCAATCAGTGAAGGCCACTGACCAAGCCTGACCTTTCACAACCAATCAAAGAAGTGTATTTTTTTATATATCATTCATTTGATGCAGATACAGATGGACGGCTACATTGTGACTCTTTTTTTAGTCAGGAAATTGTGTTGAAGAGGAAACTTGGAGATGGATGTTTTTTATTTATTTCATTATTAATGAATTAGTGAGGAATAATAGGTAAAGTATTACCAAGCTTTACTTACATTTATAGGGGAGTTCCTTCTCGGACCACAGCACCGCGGCTACTGGGGATGGCAGTTGTGTTTGTGTCCTTCCCACGACCATACCGTCAAACTGATTTTTGAAAATAATACATAAACAGATGCCCTGCGAAAAAATATAAAAATGTCCTGGGGTTTAATCTCTAGTAACAGATACAAGAATGGTAGGGAGTGTGCAATTGGGCTAGTGGAGCAAGTTAAGGGATAGACAGTGGGTTGCCAAGATGGGGCAAGTTAAGGGATAGACAGTGGGTTGCCAAGATGGGGCAAGTTAAGGGATAGACAGTGGGTTGCCAAGATGGGCAAGTTAAGGGATAGACAGTGGGTTGCCAAGATGGGCAAGTTAAGGGATAGACAGTGGGTTGCCAAGATGAGCAAGTTAAGGGATAGACAGTGGGTTGCCAAGATGGGGATCTTCATCTTTTATAATGGAGCCTTATTGTAAAGTGGTACCAAAATGCACAGTTGCTTTAAGTAGTGGCAAGACCAATCAAATAATTGATGAGGTTACTATGCCAAATTGTTGTGGTTACAGGTAAAGCAGTCATATATTTTTTCCACACCACACACACACACACACACACACACACACACACACACAGGCAGCACAGAACAGGCCTCTTATTCACACACACACACACACAAACACAGGCAGCACAGAACAGGCTTCTTATTCAAACACAAACACACACACTCACTGATTGTTATTTTAGCATTTATTTTGAACTGTATATGAAATTGAAACCGTATCAGAACATGTGGTAACTCTTCCAGATGCATCAGAACATCCCAACACAACTCCACTGAAGATCCATGGACACGCACACACACACACACACACACACACACACACCACACCACACCCCAGACACATACGCAGACACACACACACACAGACACACAAGCACAAACATTTGTGTGGTTTCTGTGCCAAATGGTGTGGTTACTATGCCAAATGGTGTGGTTACTATGCCAAATGTAAGCGCACAGTCAATGTGAGTTAGAAAATTATTTTGTTTTACTAGTGAAGGGGGTTGAAATACAAACACACTCCCATGCAGAGCCAGAAAAGCAAGTTGAATGACCAATCTAACTCCTCTAGTTGTATCAGAATATTCAAACAATGGAATATCTCCTCATCGGGTAACAATGAATTGCTGCCTGTAGAACATCTTTCTGTCATTCTAAATCCATATGAATCTCTTTCAGGTGCAGAACATTCAGATGGAACCCAACAGAAGCTCCATGGACAGAATGATGAACTCAACCAGCAACTCAATGGAGGGCCGTACCACTGCACAGTCTGCAGAGAGAGTTTCACGGTCCTGAGAGAACTCGAAAAACACCAGGAAACACACACTCTTAGTGTTAATCAAAAGCAGAACACTTTTGAGAAGCCTCATAAATGTGTCCAGTGTGGTAAAGCATTTACCACCTCCTCAAAACTTAAAGACCATATGTTAATACACACTGGAGAGAAGCCTCATAAATGTGTCCAGTGTGGAAAAGCATTTTCATGGTCCTCAAATCTTCGACGGCATATGGTAGGTCAAGGACACACTGGTGAGGAGCTTCATGTATGTGCCCAGTGTGGAAAAGCATTTTCACACGTTTCACTTTTTAAAAGCCATATGCTAATACACACTGGAGAGAAGCCTTATGAATGTGCCCAGTGTGGAAAAGCATTTTCACACGTTTCACTTTTTAAAAGCCATTTGCTAATACACACTGGAGAGAAGCCTCATAAATGTGGCCAGTGTGGAAAAGCATTTTCAGATGTTTCACATCTTAAAAGACATATGCTAATACACACTGGAGAGAAGCCTCATCAATGTGCCCACTGTGGAAAAACATTTAAATGTTCCTCAAGTCTTCAAAGGCATATATTAATACATACTGGGGAGAAGCCTCATAAATGTGCCCAGTGTGGAAAAGCATTTACCCAGATGTCAAGTCTTAAAACACATATGCTAATACACACTGGAGAAAAGCCTAATAAATGTACCGAGTGTGGAAAAGCATTTTTACAGATTTCAAGTCTTAAAATCCACATGCTAATACACAGTGGAGAGCAGCCTCATAAATGTGTACAGTGTGGAAAAGCATTTTCACGCGTTTCACATCTTAAAACACATATGTTAATACACACTAGAGGGAAGTTTAATAAATGTGCCCAGTGTGGAAAAGCATTTTCAAGGGTTTTACATTTTAAAAAACATATGTTAATACACACTGGAGAGAAGCCTCATACATGTGCCCAGTGTGGAAAAGCATTAACATGTTTCTCAATGCTTCAAAGGCATATACTAACACACACTGGAGAGAAGCCTCATAAATGTGCCCTGTGTGGAAAAGCATTTTCACAGATTTCAATCCTTAAATCCCATATGTTAATACACACTGGAGAGAAGCCTCATAAATGTGCCCAGTGTGGAAAAGCATTTTCAAATCTTTCATATCTTAAAAAACATATGTTAACACACACTGGAGAGCAGCCTCATAAATGTGCCCAGTGTGGAAAAGCATTTTTACACATTAGATATCTTAAAGAACATATGCTATTTCACACTGGAGAGAAGCTTCATAAATGTCCCCAGTGTGGAAAAGCATGTAAACGCATTTCAAATCTTAAAGACCATATGCTAATACACACTGGAAAGAAGCTTCATGTATGTGCTCAGTGTGGAAAAGCATTTTTACGCATTAGTATTCTTAAAACACATATGCTAGTACACACTGGAGAAAAGCCTCATAAATGAACAGAATGTGAGAAAACATTTGCACCCCTTAATAACCTTAACAGACATATCAATGTACCCAGTGTGGAAACGCATTTTCATGCAAAGCAATTAAAACACATATGTCAATACACACTGGAGAGGAGTCTCATGATTGTCCACATTGTGGAAAATCATTTGCTATTCCTCAAATGTTCAAAGGCATATACTAATACACACTGGAAAGAAGCTTCATGTATGTGCCAAATGTGGAAAAGCATTTTCACGCATTTCATATCTTAAAGACCATATGCTAGTACACACTGGAGAGAAGCCTCATAAATGTGCCCAGTGTGGAAAAGCCTTTAGAACCTTCTCAAATCTTAAAACCCATATATGAATACACACTGGAGAGGAGCAACATAAACTTAAGATCACACAGTATAAGCCTTAAGTGGGGGAAAGCACATGCCAGTAAATCAACTTAACAATCTCTGTGATTTAAAGCATTTACATACACAAACCGATCCTTACTGTTCTTGAATTGAATCCTACAGTAAAGCATGTTCTCAGTGGGGGAAAGCACATGACAGCAAATCAACTTAACAAAAGTACACAGGTGGAAAATCAATGAGAAGCTTTTGAGTGATATAACAAAGTGCTCCGTTATGTTTTTCTTTCAAGTAAAGAGTGATTTATGTGCACAGTTGGGGAAAGCACATGCTAACAAATCAACTCTTAGTGATCATTATACATAGGAGACAAATCATATCAACATTTGCTGTGTGGAAATCTAATACAAAAATGTTTTAAACGTTTTAATAGGGTGTATGTTAGAAATTCAATTATTTGTATTGTTTATTATTTGTTATTGTTTTTTGTTTGCCTATTGAATTGTCATTAATCTGTGGAATTGTCATGTAAATTGTCATTAATCTGTGGAATTCTCATTGCTGATGTCAAATTGAATTGTTACTAAACAAGTGATGAAACACAGCACAGCCTTATGCATTTATTTTCACTTTGGAGCGTTTAATATACACATTCCTGCCATCAACGATATCCTGGTAAAGTTAAACATAAACAAACAAAGCATTCATTTAAATGATTTATCACCTTGTTGTGACATTTCAAGGTGTAGTACTACGAGAGATAATCTGCATTCTACATTCACCTTGCCTCTGCTTCCTTATCAGACACTTTGACCCCAAACCACTTCCTGTACAGGTAGAGTATACCTTTGACCCCAAACCACTTCCTGTACAGGTAGAGTATACCTTTGACCACAAACCACTTCCTGTACAGGTAGAGTATACCTTTGACCCCAAACCACTTCCTGTACAGGTAGAGTATACCTTTGGTCATTGGCACGTGTCCATAGGTACCACAGGACTGACACAGATATTCTACTCCATATTCACATTGCCTTTGTTTCATTAGAAGACACCATTGTTGATGCGCATTCTGGAGACCAAACCCATGTTGTTCTTACCATATAGTACCAGTTCAGCTTCACACACCACAAAGGAAATACAGGTTTATGTAATTGATGTCTCCATAGTTACCACAGGGTGAAGGTTAATTTGATTGAGATCTCCATAGTTACCACAGGGGGAAGGTTCATTTGGGATCCTGTTCTGTGCTATCGGCCTGTGTGTGTGTGTGTGTGTGTGTGTGTGTGTGTGTGTGTGTGTGTGTGTGTGAGTGTGAGTGTGCACACACTGGGCACCTTCACGAGGCTTCTCTCCTGTCTTCTCTTCCACACACACACACACAAACAGAGTTGAAGACCTTGTAAATGTTTTCCCACATAGTATGTTTTTGCATGTGAAAATGCCAGTGAAAATGCCTTTTCATATTGTAAACATATGAGAAGTCAGGCACATTTATGTGGACCAAACCTGCCATGTACATTCAGGTGACGTTTTAAAGACCCAGCTTGTTTAGAAATGTTTCCACATTGGCATGAGTATCAACATATGCATTTCACAACTGCAGACTTCAGAATTCAAGCATTTACGTGGCTTTTCTTCACTGTGCAACCGCTGATGGCATTTCAGACTTGATGTCCTAGTGCAGTGTTTCTCAAACACTGGGCCGTTGCACTAATCATCCTAATTACTTTTGTATTTTGTGCTGTGTCTTATTGATATAATGTATTTAACGCTTATTTAATGTTAATCACAATTTCAGATGAGGGTCTGACAGGGCTTACAATTAGGTGTGAGTGCTCCAGATCAAAGAGGAAAAGTCAACCCCCTCGATGGATTTCTAAAGTTTGGATGATTATTGTATTTCTAACGATAAGGCTAATCGCTACCAAAGAATCATAATTGAACTGAATCATTAGATTACTTGTGTGGTGGCATCGCCATCAGGGCCGTCGTAAAGGGGTGAAAGGTGGGGACAATTCTAGGGGCCCACAAAAACCCCAGTAGCCTATTATGCAAGCTTCCCTTTCTATGACTAAATTATTATGTATAGGCATATCTTATGTTCATACTAAAGCATCAGAGTTAAAATAAAGCGAAAAAATCAAGCAAAATGTTTTAAAAATATTATTTTTTCCGAGCAATAACCCCCTTTTTTTAAATATGGTTTGGTCCATAGGCACATTAACACTCGCGCAAGTTAAAGAGAAACTGTCATATGGAGAGTTTAAAATGATACTAAACGAAGGGAAATCTACTGTATGGAGATATTTCTGCTTAATAGACGATGCAGATTCTAATTAGGCTGTTGGATATGTCCAATGTAAGAAGTGTGAAGTTTTAATGAAATATGATTGATACAACTCTCAATGGTTGGATGTATAGTTTCATAACGAACGTTGACGTGCAAAAAGATCTTCAATGGTAAGATTTGTCTGTTGTGCCTCCGTTGGTGTATCATAAAACGTGAGTTTTATTAAAGCATAGCGTGTGTAATGTGTATCTTTTTCATTCCGTTTGTTCCGTTGTCTGTCTGACCGTAGTTGGGGATTGCAGGGGAGTAAAATGCTCCCCGGCCTCAGTAGATTAGTTAAATGTTTTTAACTTCGGGGTTAATTCCCTTTCCTTTACCTCCCTTCCCTTTACAGACAGCAGGAAAAGTTACAAAACGGAATGAAATAGCTACACATTACACACGCTATATGCTTTATTAAAACTCACGTTCCTCACATACTTGTTAACACTGTTAAGGCCTTAATATACTTCTCGTCCCTCTCCGTCCTCGAAAAAAAAAAATGGGCGGGCGGGGGCAGAAAAATTTGAACGTATACTGGTCGGGCTGTCCACCAGCTTTTTAAGTCGGGCATGAGCTGTATGGCTCACAAAAACATTACCGTAAAGACGGGGTTCATTTGAACACCTCGGGTAACGCCTTGCTCATGGCTAACATCATTGAACATTTAAATGTAGTCCTTTAGTCCTCTGAGCCACAAAAATGGCCCTTTTAAGGGCCAACCAAATGACTTAATAAGCAAACTCCATGGTGGGCTGTGTGTGTGTGTGTGTGCATGATAGCTTTACCTTATCAAAACACTGTACAGCATATAGCTAGTTAGCTCTAGTAAGTGAAATAACAGGGGGAAAAACACAGATGCACCCCCTGTGGAAAATCAATTACAATAGCATGGGGAAATGTTAGCCTCCGTGTCACAGCATTTGCGTGAATGAGTCGTGTTAAATATAATCGATAAAGTTTAGGCGCGCAATCTTGCAGTTATATTTTCCCTCAGGTAACGTCAGGCAGTGCTCAACCGTTTAGCGGGCTGTATCAAACGTATATAGGGTGACAGACTCAGCAGGTGCCAGTATATAGCTAGTTAGTCAGCTCGCATACATTACTGTAATTAAAGCTAAACAATAAACAATTGTATACATCGATTATGTGTGTGTGTGTGTGTATTTGTAAGAGTACTAGCTTAAGTTTACCAAACACAGTACAGTAGCTAGCGTAGCCATGTCTGCTATCAGACTGTCACACATCGGCCATTCAGTTAAACAGTAAAAATACTGAATTAAATAATGAATCAACAATCGTCATGCTTGCTCAGTTTACTAATGGATTAATATGACACACGCTGTCCTATAGGACAGATATAATTAACACTTACGATAGCCAGTTAGCTCACGTACGAAACAGTTATTTAAGCTAACCAATTGAATAACTTTCCCACAAAAAAAAAAAAAAAAAAAAAACCTCGATTATGTGTGTTTGTGAAGTGTAACATGTATCCTTTATCAAGCACTCACGTTATTGTCGTTTATGTTATTTACCGCTACACATTACACCTAATGTAGCGGTATAGTACTCTGTCTTGCGTTGTGATTTTGATACCGACACGGTGATTCTTTTGGCACCCAGCCGTTTATTGAGGACATCTGACACGTAATACAAAACACAGAGCAAAGTGATCACACATCCCCAGATCGACAGCCTCTCTCAGTAAGGGTAAACGCAGACTGAGTATAGATACACCGGAGAGTTGCCCTCATGGTGTTCATGGTCACTGTTCTATGCTAACCTGTGCTATTCAGCAACATTGAATAGAAAACGTACTCTTATAAGAAAAATACAAACTATTTCATTTACATGGCAATGAGTTGGTTACATACCTGACACGTAATACAAAACACAGAGCAAAGTGATCACACATCCCCAGATCGACAGCCTAACATGAGAAAGAGACAATTAAGCTGAAGC
This sequence comes from Sprattus sprattus, assembly GCF_963457725.1. Taxonomy (NCBI): domain Eukaryota; kingdom Metazoa; phylum Chordata; class Actinopteri; order Clupeiformes; family Clupeidae; genus Sprattus; species Sprattus sprattus. The sequence goes on along the minus strand of NC_137920.1, from coordinate 7,406,876 downwards.
AGCTTTTCATTGAGATATAACAGTAGCATAGAAACAAAACCGCATGGTTAGCAAAGCTAGCAATCCTAAACTCTCAAATACACTTAACAAATATAGATATCAACTCCGAAATACACTATACTGTTATACTAATTATCAAATACACTAAAACACTGTTACAGCACTCAGACTCATGTTTAAGCTATACTAAAGTGTACATTATGATCCACCTGCTCTGGGTACGTACCTCTCTCAGTAAGGGTAAACGCAGACTGAGGAGAGGACGCGGCAATGCCAGGTATACTACAACTACAGTCCCATAGAGGGAGCTCTAACACACCAAACTCACCACTACAGCTACAGCTACAGCTACCAACAACAAGCAATGGCAAGTGGGGAGAATTAAACCTGTTACACTAACACAAGTGTAATTCAGTTGCTTTTAATGTTTAACAGCAGCGTTAAGCGTGTCACACCATTAAAAGTCAGGCAAAGTCGTTGCAGCTAAGTGAAAAAAGTAGAGGTCCTGGTAATAGTCAATCAAATAAATGGTGTTTTCAGTTCCTGCCTGGTAACTAAATCGTAGACGAATTCTAGAATTTTGATTGGTTGTCAACCGATCGTTTTAGGAGTCAATCGATCGTCTACCCACAACAACAGCCCATGTTATAGTTAGTGAAAAATAATGTTCTCTTACTTGTTGCCTTTTTTACTTGTTGTTTAATATTTTGGAAAGGATGTTAGTGAATGATTCAGAGCATGATGCATCACTTTTGGTCTTGTGTCTTAATTTTTCTTAAAACAATTGCAGCTGTAAATTGGTCAAATAATAACCAATAGCTTTAGTAATTGAGGGGGAAAAAAGGCCAAATGGTAGGCCCAGCATTTAGAATGTAGTTTTTCAAATCAAGAGTAGGCCTGATTTGACTAATTGGCTTTGCATCCTTTCCTTCTGGCCTTGTCTAGTCCAAAGACATGCTGTCCACCAGCTTTTTAAGTACAATGGTACCACACTGGTGGCTTTGTATCAATTGTATTCCTGCCTGCTATTTTGTAGTACTGTAGTCCACAAAAACACTCTGAAACAACTTGTATCTCACATACTTATGCCACCAACGGAATAAGCAGGGCAATGGCAACCAGGCGCACAGTCCTTCCTCCCTCACTTCAGGGGCACGGGAAGGGGGGGTGCTGAGGGTGCTCCAGCACCCCCTAGCTCCAGGCAGGGAAAAATAAATAAAGCTCTTACTAATGTTTATGTATTAAATATATATTAAAACGGTTTAACTCATATTTTTGCTTTGGGTAAGAAAATAAATGTTAAACAAATGGGTTTGCTAGTTTTTAGTTATCACAGGTATGCATGGAGATCTTGCTATGAGGTTCACGTGTGTGTGCTGAAGTTGGAACTGTAACGGATGAAGAAAAACGTAGACGAACTTGGAGTATTTTGGCAAAAATGCGACGAGTTAGAAGATGGAGATTCACAATTCCTAATAATAATAATGAAAATGCCTATGTCTGCGGTAAACTTGACTGTGCAAATCTGAGGGTGTAAATCAGATGGGATTCACAATTCCTCACCCTAAAATGTATTAGAATGCAGGAAATTGCATCTAAAAATCACAAAATCTGACTTCCCGTGCCTCTGCCTGTTGGTGCACAAAGCGTGGGCATTTTAATATGGAAAGCCAAAAATGACATAATTAAAAATAAATACATATGGAAAAATGTGAGTCATAAATAAATAAAATGACTAAAAATGCACCAAAGAAAAGCATTAGAAAAAATATATCATGCAGTTATGTGAATGGAAATGGAAAATGAGTCCTTTTTATTTACTGTTACATTTATTTACGCTTACATTAATTCCCAAATACATTTCTTCCTCCTTTTATTTTTCTATTTATTTACACATTTTTTACCGTACTATTTCCCGTACCATATTTATTTCTTCTCGCGCCTTTTTACATTTCTTTCTCCTACATTTACATTTCTGGCTGTATTTATTTCTGGCTGCATTTATTTCTGTATTCATTCTTGTCTCGGTATGCAAATGAGGTGGGCTATCATTGGCCAGCGCACCGTCTCTCTCATTGGTCGAGCTGCTTACCCCACTCTCCCCTAGCTCTGTATTCTTATAACCAAAGCTATGCAAGCTAACCAGCTAACTCACGTTAGTCACCTTCACACACACATATCACCTTCACACACACTGATCATACCCAAGCTGTCAACCTTAACGTATGAGGTTTATCGTTTTGCTTGCCATGGTTCAGTTAGTTTAGCTAACGGAAGCTAAGCAGTGCACAGTTAGTTTAGCTAACGGAAGCTAACCAAGTTAAACAGTGCACCGTTAGTTTAGCTAACAGAAGCTTAGCCAGTTAACCACAACCAGTGCACATCAGCAGTTGAGATCCTTGTCCGCTCTCGTCAGCTCGGTTGTAACGTGAACGGCAGGACGTGATATATAGTTTTTGCAGAGCTTTGTCAACACAATATTCCCCCTAATGACAAGTGAGAAAAAAATCGCTGGATTTGTCACCCAAACCCATGAAATCAGGCCACACATAACGTGAGGATTGTAATAACTCTAAGGCAATGTGTGCAGCTCTTTAACTTTCTCAAAAAGTTGATAGATAGTCTCTTTATTGATCCCTCGTGGAAATGAACTGTCGTGCATCTACAATGAAAATACTATACACCAAAGCTATAAAATGAGACGTTTGCGTCCCCTATTTTGTTGCTACATCCCACTGCACAACAGGTAGCGGGAATCTTCGTTTGAGTATGGCGTATTGTAGCGAGCGAGCAGGGTAAGAAATCTGGAGTCAAGGTCTCAGCCACATAGACATCCTATTACGCTCAGCCATCTCTGCGAAGCCTCGAAGCTCCCTCGCCACCATACTCCAAGTGATCGGTGGATTCATTAAAAAAAATAGTGATTCAAATTGCATCAAAATAGCTTTCAATCTCTTCCGATCTCTCCATACCATACAGCTTCTCAGTTCTCACCAACACTTAGGCCAGAGGCCTAGCGAGACCAATGAGCGACACTGTGCGCTGGCCAATGATAGCCAACCTCATTTGCATACTGAGACAAGAATGAATACGGAAATAAATGCAGCCAGAAATAAATGCAGCCAGAAATGTAAATGTAGGAGAAAGAAATGTAAAAAGGCGCGAGAAGAAATAAATACGGTACGGGAAATAGTACGGTAAAAAATGTGTAAATAGAAAAATAAAAGGAGGAAGAAATGTATTTGGGAATAAATGTAAGCGTAAATAAATGTAACAGTAAATAAAAAGGACTAATTTTCCATTTCCATTCACATAACTGCATGATATATTTTTTCTAATGCTTTTCTTTGGTGCATTTTTAGTCATTTTGTTTATTTATGACTCACATTTTTCCATATGTATTTATTTTTAATTATGTCATTTTTGGCTTTCCATATTTTAACACTAAACAGCTACGGTACACATTTAGTGCAGCTAGTGCCTTATTTTCCCACTCGTTTTTATCAGCTATCTTAATATTTAAACCGTCTCCGGTTCAGCTCAGCACCAACGGTCACTGAGCACAATGAAGACAAGCCGTGTAGCAGAAAAGCAGCCGACGGTGAAGCAGCGTCGCGACAGACAGTGAAGCCAGCCGCTAATTGGCAAAGCAGCTCAGCAGCACAATTCAGTTAAATAATTTGATCTTTACTGTACTCTAGTGGATATGTAAACAGTTCTAAGGTTTGGATGTGTTTAACTTAGCTATAAACTTGTCTAAAATGCTGTGTCCCATTTTAGAATGTAGTCAGAAGTCAGGATGCTGGAATTCACTCTTTCTTGTAGTCTCTTTTGACAGTTGTAGAAACATAATATTGCACTAGGTCTACTTTCAACTGGCAAAGGCAAGATAACTGTATAGTTTCAGCTAAATCATACCATGGCACCTGATTTAGAAGGGCAGCGAGGTGTACCTTGCAGCACCGAGTTCCTGTTGGTTTGACATCGTTCCACCTTTCAAACTGAATCCTTTCACGCAGAGGCGGAGTGGCCATCGGGAGGACCGGGATTTTTCCCGGTAGGCCGGTCGGCCAATAATCTATCGAGAACCAGCCTGCAGACCGGCCTTCGCAGCCGTCGTGTCAAATTCATGAGCGGCCCATCGAGATTACATGTACGTCAAATCATGGTCCCGTGAAAATCTCTAAATTCTCTGAGAGTTCTGTGGTTCAGCAGTCCAACCACTATTTATAGCTCTATTTGTCTCTGTACATCACACCTATGGTGTGTGTCAAACTCACTCCCATTAATCCAACCTTCTGATTTTTGTTTAGCCTCCTATATTGATGTAATTCTTTTTTATTCAGACGCTTCATTAGGCTACTTTCATGACCACAAATATAAATTGGCCAGCGATTGAATTCGTTTTTTGTTGAATGTAGAATGGTCGGAGCAAATTGCCTCATGGGAAATGCGTATCGTTGTGCCTTTATCAAGTGAACCTAGGGAGATAAATTAGCGGCTATCAGCGAGAGAGAGCAGGTGAAGTGGACCTGATTGAGGGACATAAGAGAAAGGAGAAAGGAGGGGGCAAAAAGGCCAGACTGAAAAAGAGGCGGATGCTTGAGGAAAGTGCATCAAAATGTACAAGAATTACGGATTTATTCAACCAGCCGTCAACTAAATGCGAGTGAGTTGACAGGACACATTGTTGCGAATTAGCATAACATTTGAGCCAATACGGGACGCGATTTGTTCCGTATTTCCATAAATGTACATATACAAATACACTGTCACTGTCACTGTCACTGTCATGTCTGTCACCCACACATCAACACTAAATCTAACAATAATGATCAAAAGCCGCCCGTTTGTTTGTGTAGTTGATATGGGAGGTGGAGGGGATGCGGGTTGGGCCAGTTTTGGGCACGTTGTGGGCCGGTGGTGGGCCGGTGCAGTCAGAATTGTCCCGGTGGATTTTTGTGTCCCACTCCGCCCCTGCTTTCACGAAAGGCTACAAAGGTGCTTTATCGTTGCAACCACTAAATAAAAATGAACTTGACAAATGAAATACAGTTTTCTGTGTGATGTGTTGTGTCCTATCTCCGCTTCTATACACAGGACTCACAACGATTCTCTACAACGACGCTGTACCGTGCCGTTCTGCAATGTAGGCTACTGTACAACGATATCGCACAACTTTGTAATAGTTTTAGACAATAAAATATCGTGAAAGTGAGAGTAATAATACTTTATGTAACATGTAGTGATGTTGCCAAAATATCTTGAAATCATGTATAACCTACAGGCTAGTTATTATTCATGGAATTATTCATTCAACAAACTGATGGCATGGTTGCAGGTTAAGCGCTCTTCCTCGCCCATGAAACCAAGGTATTAGTGTGGTGTTGAAAAAGACAGGTTTTTGTGATATTTAATGACCATCACTTAGCATATCTAGTCTTTATGTTTATTTGATGTAGGCCTATATTTTTTGTGTATCACTGTGCATGTAATTTCTTTGTGCACGTCATTGATTTGCTGTTAAGTACTTTGAGCTGCATTGGTTTGTATGAAAGGTGCTTTACAAATAACGTTTATTATTATTATTATAATTAGTATTAATAATAATAACTAGTATAATAATAACATGGACGGTAACGTTCCTACTTCTATAACGCAAACCTGTACATTTAGAATGATTGGATTGATGCGAGCGTGCAACAGGCTATTGTTGCGTCACGTTCTACGTTTGCGTCACGTTTGACTAAAAGCGCAGGTAGGAGATTGATCATCATTTTGAGCACATATTCACGACGGAACGGAAGCACATCGGATCAGGACTACGAGAGATTAGATCATCTTTTTGAGCACATACTCACGACGGAACCAAAGCACATCGGATCAGTATAGCATTTCATCAGGACTACGAGAGATTAGATCATCTTTTGACAGGTAGTTCACATTAAATACCTAGCAAGACTTATTTAAGCAGGATTTAATTTCTCAAATACACATAGGCTACAGTATGGGGAAATATCAAATTAATGCCTGTACGTTTTTTTGTATGTAAAATACGGGTGGTTAATTGTAAAATAAGTTCCGGGGTGCTATTCAGAAATGAATGAATCCATTGATTGAGATGGCCACAGAAAGACTTTATAAGTAATTCAATTACTAAATAAGATAATAATATTTGACTTTTTAATTTTCTCAAGATTTCCATAATGAATCGCCTTGGTGAGGCTTTGAGGTCAGACATAAGCGAGAGCTTGGCAAGGGAGCTGGAGGTGGTATTTGCTGACATGGCGGAGGAGACCGGGCATAAAGAGCAGGCCATGAGGATGACCATGGAGAAGATGCTGCTGGACCAGGTGACACTGGAGGCCACCATCAAGTCTGAGAGAGAAGAGAGGCAGAAGGAGACTCAGAGGCTTGAAGCAGCTGCAAAGACTGTGAGAGTCGAAGAGCAGGAGAAGTGCCGTGACTCCCTCTCCATCATGAAGCGCGAGGTAGAGAGGGTGACAGACGAGAAGGAGAAGATGAGAGACAAGAGGTATGCCCTGGAGCAGGAGCAAAGGAGACTGCGGTTTCTTCTAGAGCTGAAGGAAGACGATGCCTATGACAAGAGGAGGTCAGAGGAGACAGAGGAATTTATTGCCGACGCTGCCAACTTACACAGGTGGACCGAGAAGATGGAGAACGCCACCCTGACAACAGCAGTGACGACAGTCCTCAACAAACAGAAGCTGATGAAGGAGCTTAAGCACCAAGCTGGCAAGTGGATGGTAAGACGTGGCCCCTGTCCTTACACATGACACACACAGACACACACACCTTACACATGACACCCACACACACACACCCACCCACCTTACACGTGACACCCACACACACAGACACACCTTACACATGACACCCTGACTAGTGTGTGTGTGTGTGTGTGTGTGTGCGCGTGCGTGCGTGCGTGCGTGCGTGTGTGTGGTCCTAAGGAGTATAACGCCTCTACCCAAGAGACCGGTAGGAAAGAGGGTGCCCCTCTGGTTTTCAGAACCTGGATGCTGAGGGAGGAATGGAGGAAGCTCCAGAATAACAAGGCTTGCCTCAATGATAGTTACCAGGTACCTCATCACACAAAAAAGTTATAATTAAACTGCTTGTATTGAGTATTAAAATCATTGAACTATTATGCCTTTTATTGTTCTTAGACCTTCTACTGCCACAAGGAAATTGAGAAGATCATTAAGCAGAACCACAAACTGCAGCTCAAGATTGAACAAAAAGCTGGGCAAATAATGAAACGACTCAGGGCAGAGAAAGCAAAAGAGGAAGAGAAAATCAGGGCAGCTGCAGCCATAAAGACCAAGGAGTTTGAGGAGATGTATAAGACAATCATGAAGGCTGAGTGGAAAGAGCTTAAGAGGCTGCAGGCTGAGGACAAAGAGGAGGATGAAAAAATAGAGAAAAAGAAAGCAATCGAAGAGAAAAAGAAAGTAAAAGAAGAGAAAAAGAAAGTTGAAAAACTGGAGGAAAACAGAGCAAAGGAAGAGAAAAAGAAAGAAAAGGAAGAAGAAAAGAAAGCAATGGAAGAGAAAAAGAAAGCAATTGAAGAGAAGAATAAAGCTAAAAAAATGGAAAAAAAGAAAGCAATGGAAGAGAAAAAGAAAGAAATGGAAGAGAAAAAGAAAGCAATGGAAGAAGAAAAGAAAGCAATGGAAGAGAAAAAGAAAGCAATTGAAGAGAAAAAGAAAGTTAAAAAAATGGAAGAGAAAAAGAAAGAAATGGAAGAGAAAAAGAAAGAAATGGAAGAGAAAAAGAAGGCAAAGGAAGAGAAAAAAGCCAGAGCAGAAGAGGATCGTGCCGCTCAGAGAGAGATCCGCCCGAGGAGATGGTTCTCTTTCTGGAGGAGATCGTCAAGGGCAACCCAGAGCAGCACAACGCAATAAATGCCGGAGATCCTGGAGGGCGACGCAGATCAGCACAACGCAATACATGCAGCAGATCCTGGAATGCGACGCAGATCAGCACAACGCAATACATGCAGGAGATCATGGAGGGCGACGCAGATCAGCACAACGCAATACATGCAGGAGATCCTGGAGGGCGACGCAGATCAGCACAACGCAATACATGCAGGAGATCCTGGAATGCGACACAGATCAGCACAACACAATACATTTGGATTTGATTTGATTTGATTTGATTTGATTTGATTTGATTTGATTTGATTTGATTTGATTTGATTTGATTGGATTTGTTTATTTGATGAAGAGGGACAGTGTACATTAATAAACTGATATAACAATAACTTAGCCAATCTTTTAGTAAACTTCAGACAATAGAACCACAAGGTGAATCAAAGGTCTGAGGTGACCACCACCCCCCCACCGAATGTTCCAGAACATGCATACCCAAAGGAACCCTGGTAAGAAGGTGATGTGTATTACATGGGCCATGAGTGAGGGTGAGGCCAGACTGTGAATACACATGGCACACACACACACACAAGAGCATACATGTATGCAATGGTAATTATATGACTATATCAATTTCCATCAAAACATTAAAATGTAAATGCATCCAATTGTAGACAAAAGGCTAGTTTCCATTGGCAGTCCTCCTGCCAGAGTGAAACTGGCTAAAGATAGGGAAGAATTATAGCATAACATTGGGGAGGGTAGGAGAGAAAAGACAACACCCAGCCTATGCTCCTAGAGGAGTACAGTGTGGGAACAGTATAAAACACACCTCAGTACATATACAACTCCCAAACAATACATACATGAATACAAAACACCAGAGCTACATGAAAAAGCTGCCACTTACATTGGCGCTAGGGATAGCCAGGAGTCTCATGACATGTACCAGGACATGACAAACACGAAGCAGGCGAAGGCGTGGGATGTGACCGAAGGTGTCAGCTTGGGGTGGAACGTAAACAGCGACTGCAGAGAATTCCCTGGGCAGGTAGAATGGTCTGCACTTGACCGTTAGATATTTGAGGTCAGGTGAGCAGCCGGACGATTTTTTTTTCGGATCCACTGGTTGTTGATCAGGATACACACACCACCTCCTCCGTTCTTGCCCGAATCAACTGTTCTGTCCTGCCGACAGGGCCGTCGTAAAGGGGTGAAAGGTGGGGACAATTATAGGGGCCCACAAAAACCCCAGTAGCCTATTATGTAAGCTTCCCTTTCTATGACTAAATTATTATGTATAGGCATATCTTATGTTCATACTAATGCATCAGAGTTAAAACAAAGCGAAAAAATCAAGCAAAATGTTTTAAAAAATATTCTTTTTTCCGAGCAATAACCCCCTTTTTTTAAATATGGTTTGGTCCATAGGCACATTAACACTCGCGCAAGTTAAAGAGAAACTGTCATATGGAGAGTTTAAAATGATACTAAACGAAGGGAAATCTACTGTATGGAGATATTTCTGCTTAATAGACGATGCAGATTCTAATTAGGCTGTTGGATATGTCCAATGTAAGAAGTGTGAAGTTTTAATGAAATATGATTGATACAACTCTCAATGGTTGGATGTATAGTTTCATAACGAAAGTTGACGTGCAAAAAGATCTTCAATGGTAAGATTTGTCTGTTGTGCCTCCGTTGGTGTATCATAAAACGTGAGTTTTATTAAAGCATAGCGTGTGTAATGTGTATCTTTTTCATTCCGTTTGTTCCGTTGTCTGTCTGACCGTAGTTGGGGATTGCAGGGGAGTAAAATGCTCCACGGCCTCAGTAGATTAGTTAAATGTTTTTAACTTCGGGGTTAATTCCCTTTCCTTTACCTTCCTTCCCTTTACAGACAGCAGGAAAAGTTACAAAACGGAATGAAATAGCTACACATTACACACGCTATGCTTTATTAAAACTCACGTTACTCACATACTGGTTAACACTGTTAAGGCCTTAATATACTTCTGCATCCCTCTCCGTCCTCGAAAAAAAAATGGGCGGGCGGGGGCAGAAAAATTTGAACGTACTGGTCGGGCTTACATACAACTCCGACGGCTATGCGTCCTAAAGCCTGTTTAACCCTGGACCGCTGGGTGGGGTAACGACTGTTTGTCGAGCCCGTAGCTACCCCATTACCTCTTTATTGGAAGTCATTGATTGTTTTCCCACCCAACTGTCACTGACATGACATGACACAGACGCTGCTTCTGGACCTGTCGGGCAGGTGTCGTCACATGGGCCTTGGAGACATTTAGCTCAGTCAATGTTAGCATGGCTAATGCTATATATTCACTTGAGAAGGCAAATGTATCTCCATCGTGGAGGTCATTTTTTTTGTCAAAAACATAGTAGCGATTTATAACAAAACAATATGCTTATCTTACATACAATACAGAAACTATAATAAAACGATCCAATAAAATGAATACGTTCTTATTTTCTTTGGTATTTTTGTCACATTCATATTTGCAATGATCGCTGGGTAACCTTGTTTTCTATGGCTTTGACTACAACGCTATGACAATGCACTCATTGGCCACGAGACGGTTGCCCTTGTCAAAAAGTGGTAACGTGAATGTGTCACTATGAAACAAAGCATGCACACTTCGAACAAAATTACCCCCCAAACTCTGAGGACAGGGCCAGAAAAATAAACCCACGGTATTCATCATACCAATCAACATGCAGTGTTATAGTTATATCAGACACACAGCAAGAGCATGCATACCTCAACATACAGTTGTGGGACTGCCTTTTCAACCATGAATATGTTGAAAAACACATACAGGAGCACACTTACTTATGATCCTCTCCCTGGACACCTTTAATGCCCAAGAAGACGATCTTAGAGAAATCGCTGTGTGTGTGGTAGTCGTTTATTGTATAAATACCTCCTCCCGACAATCCTCACATACAGCGAACGATGGCAACTAGACAATGCGGTTGATGGTGGAGCTGGACTTTGAGTTATTAGCAGAGGACGTGCTTGTAGCGATTTTTCTTTGGGCGACAACTACAACAACAGAACAGGAGACAGAGGCGCAGGTGGTATGTACGTTTAATAGATTTTCCGCTAAATCAAGCGTTAGCGTATTCACAATAACACTCAAAAGTGTGCTGCTAATGCTCAAAACCCCATTGAAACCCATAGTAGCTAGCTAGCCTCGTGCTAACAAGTACAATGTTATCGTGCTGATATATGCTCTCACACGCCACCCTCATTGAGGCAACGGTAATGTTTGTCTCAAGGGCTTTCACATGCCGTTTTATGTAAAGTCAGACATTCTAAATAGGTTCTACACATACATGAAATACACTTCCTATTTAATGGATGCAAAGTAATGCTGCCAGCATTACTCCGTAGCAAATTACGTTAGATGTCAGTTCAAGCTGGTTGGAGAAGGCACTTTCAACACCGAGCCACCAGCCAAGAGACCAACAGTGGTCGGGAGCAATGTACTTTTCGAGGGTTTATATAAAATACGGTAGCCGTAATGCGGTAAAGCGGTGAGGCTTTGTAGTTTACCAAAGTCGTACTAAAACATTTTGACAGAAAACAGGAAATGTGAGGTCCTGACATGTGTGATTACGGAAATGATGTAGTTTGGAAATGATGCCGTAAGCTGGCCAATCACAGCCAAGGGAGTATCCTACTCTCTCCGACTCTTTAAGAAAAGTTTGAAAAAAGCGTTTGTCTCCAACCAGCTCTCCGACGGCTCTCCGACGGCTCGGATGGGCGTCAACACCTGGGTGAAGGTGTTACCAAGGCGTGCCAAGGCGTGCCAAAGTGTCCCTCTACGACTAAATCGGAGAGAATCGTAGAAGTGTAAAAAGGCCTTTACAGCACATAAATCTTTGTCGCTGCATCCAAACTATGCGTCACCATTCTCCCTCCCTGTACGTGTTCCTCTTAAAGGAGCCGCACCATTTTACTAAACGTTCTTGCAATGTGAATCATTTCATTTAAATATGCTTATTGGCCTTATTGTGCACCATTGTGCGTTTAAAGGCGCTTTTTGTGTGAGAGAGCATTCACTCTCACACCTGCACACGCACACACTCCTGCGCACACACTTAACTCCACCCCCTAAATCCCCCTAAAAGGCACACAACATTTCAGGAAACCTAACAGGCACAGAACACAATATCACAAGATATCACAATATTTTAATGGCTGTCGGACTCGGTCCGGGCTCGGTTACTATTCTGCCGGACCGGGCCAGGCTCTGACAGAAAAATTCGGCCCGATCCACGCTCTAATCTGCATCCTCAACGGGCATTAGTTGTCCGTACTCCGATTTTATTCCCTGCCATTCATTGTCGGATAAGGACGAGGGGCGTAAGATACTGAAGCAAACCCTGAATATCAGTGATGCTGACCACAAGGTCAAAACATAAAGAAGTCAGTACAAAATGAAAGTCAGTACAAAATGAAAGGCAGTACAAAATCACTAAATATCATCCAAAGAAAAGATCAGTAAGGTTATAATTCGCCAAACGTTATAATACGCTGTCAATAAAATCCCAGTAGCAGTAGGACACAGTTTTCCATTCTTACATGAGTGTTTACTAAAACTAAACTGCTATGGTAGCCTATTGACATGAGTCTTAAGCAGGGACATAATAATACCCAGTGACTCTTTGTTGAGTGGTTAATTGAAGAAAAAAAAATGAATTGGGTGCATTGCGTCAGGCACTGCCAAGAACATAGAGGAACAGAAAAATTAAGAACAAATTATAATACATATACAGTAGTCTAAGAAAAAAAAGTTGTGTCAAATTGATCTTTGGCGATGACAAGTTGGGGGGGCCCACAGCAATATTCTTTCAGGGGGCCCAGAATTCCTAGCAACGGCCCTGATCGCCATGGTATCACTCAGGTGCAGTTGGGATGATGTTGTTACCATACATTTTTGCCCATTTTCTCATAACCATTTTGTCAAAGTTGGTTAAACTTGCAGGCAAACATAGTTTTTGCAGGGGCAGTGAACCAGCTCAAGCATCACCTCTGGAGCTGTTGGAAGTGACATCCAGTCATAATTCTTGTCTTTATTCATCTGTCAGACGATGTCCTCTTTTCTTTGTGATTTCTAATAAATGCTCATGACTTCTCTTACAATGTTCCATGCAAGGGCGTAGGTTTGCAATGCATAGGGTCCATAGGTCACAACCAAAGTTTGGGAAAGACAAAATAGTCCCCACCAATATTTTGTTAATTTGAGAAAAAAATATATTTGCAAACTCATTCGTATTATTATCAATACTATGTTCGTCTCCCAGAAGAGTGAAAATACATTTCCAAGTTTTCCAATGCGCCCTCGAACCTGGCCGCCTGGGATTGGACGCGCTAATTACATCATGATACATTAATAATTACGTGAAATGCCCTGTGAAATTTGCTGTTCCGTATTTTATTTATAAAAATAAAATTGATTGATTCAATTACATTTCCTGTAGACTGATCATAACGTTGGGAGGGTAAGAAATATCGAGGTCAAAGGCACAAAATGAAAGAATAAACAGGTTTTGTAATCACCAAATTCGCTTATTCATCAATGAAGTAAGATACGTTTAAAGTTGAGCCTAAACATCCACATCTGTCATTTTGATGTATTTGTAATGTTTTGTAACTCGCTTTGGACAAAAATGACATCCAAAACATAACCATACACCATTCAGTGTAGAGGGGCGGCGACAGGGTGCAGAGGGACGCTGTCACTGGTTTGACTTTGAAGTGAGCGAACCAAGAGGATGTTGTCTGTTCTTTACCCGCTACGTGTTTTACACCACCAGATTCGTAGGAAAACAGACATTACACAAGCCACGTAATGAGCGCCTTGCTCCTTTAATGATTTGTCAGGTGAAATGTATGAGTGAAGCTGAATTCTGTCGTGAAAATGGAACGATTGACTGTGACAGGACACACTGCACTGATTGCTGCGGTCGTTAATTTGCAGCTATGGCTTCACGCACCTGAAAATTATGAGATTGATGGTTTTAATAGAGGGGAGGGAAAATGGTCGGAAAACGAGAGAGAGGGCACGCTGTAAGCAGCCGCTGGTTGTTCACACGGACTGGGTAGATGCTTGGGGAGAGAACTTATTCACCTGTGATGTGTTATTTCTTCAGTAATAGCAAAGACAAGTTATGTGTTGCGAGTATAGGCCGACGTGAGCTATTTCTATCAACTATGAAGATAATTATTATTGATACAGATCGCCTGACTGTTCGGAGTGCTTTGACCGGACCAGACCGAGATTTAATTAAAGGTGGTGGTGGCAGCTTATGGTCAAGTAACTTGACCAGTAACTCATCTAGAGCTTGAACCCAATCAAACTTTGAATCTGCAGATGAAACAAACACTGTTGAGATCAGGGGCGGATCTAGCCCCTTTTTGGGGGGGCTGGAGCCCCCCCAAAAGTTTCATTAGCCCCCCCAAACAAAAATGGTTTAATTTTTTTTATTCTGAGATCGTCAAACTCACACCTATCAACCGATTTTGTGAACGTAATAAGTTCGTGCGTGCCTGCGTGCGTGAGTGAGTGAGTGAGACAGAGCGTGCAGACAGACGGTGACAAGACAACGTCAAATAAACAGACTGGGAGCGACTGTCCGACTCAAGCTGGAAAAAAGCTGTGAAAGTTGCCATAATCAGCTGCTTGATACAAAGGTAGCCTATATATAGCGCATTAAGTTTAAAATGGTAAACTAAACGAAATGGTGAAATCATTGCGGATTTATTATTGATGTCGTGGCTCTTTAGATCATGCCGGTTCATTGATCCTGTGGGTATGCTAGCCTACTCAGTAGCTCAGCCAGATATAACTAGCTAGTGAATTCCAGCCTACAACGTTAACCGTTGATGCCGCTCCATGTTAATAGTTTGAATTATACTGAGGATTGGAAGGAGAAAGCGCCGGAGAAAAGTACTCGGACTGCCTTTATCACAAGGTACGTTTCATCGTAAATACACACACAACAAGGCCCGCCCATTACAACTGCAACTAATCTGTCTCTTTTCATTATATGATTATGCTACAGTATAATAAGCACCTCTCAGCAGATGTCTTCAATATGTTGTTGTGCCATATTTTAAATCTAAATTTGTTAATTTCTCACCTAAAACCCACTAGAGGACACTATTTAAAAGAATATTTTCAAAAAAAATCTTCTGGGGGAGCATGCCCCCAGACCCCCCTAGTTCTGTTGGGTTACAGGAAAAATAATAGGATTTCTCTAGGGGCTTAGCCCCCCCAAAAGTCGGAACCTAGATTCGCCCCTGGTTGAGATTATAATACCACCGCATATTTCAAAATAGCCTCTTTCACAGCAGTCACACCATCATGAAATAATATGGCCAACTTGGCAAAAACAATGATATAACAGAGGATAAATCTAGATTCTAGTTCGAGATTGCTCTTGCCACAAAGGGTAGGAGATGCTCCATTGACCCGCTCAGTAGTAGTTAACCGCTCTGAAATAAACCGTTCAGTATTTTCACAGCCTGCATTTGTATTCCACTGTCCTGTCTGGAGTAGACTGTTAAATACTGTCGTTGATTATCCAACAGATCTGACTAATTTGTAAGATTTTATCATATGAACTGCTAAAGAGAGATCACACACGAGAGTGGTTCTACGCAGAGAAAACACAACAAGACTTGAAAAACAGGAGCACGTTGGTATTTTACAAAATGATGCACAAAAAAAAACACACACACTCCAGTCCACACGGTGGAAGTATGTCGCCGTATTCTTGTTGGTTCAAGAGACTACACTGTTCCGTTACAAACGTGTGTACTTTGGGATTAAAACAGGAAGAAGAGTTCAGCGTTCGAACGCACTGCAGGTATGTTTTTTCTTAAACTATTATAACATCTTAGTTATTCCTTGATTCATTTATATCATTGATCATCAGAAGACTAGCAAAGGATCCAGAGACTGCGACAATGCAATAAAGTTTAATAACTCTTGGGGTTACTCCCGCGATTCTCAAAGTGTGGTGCGCAGAGACGTGAAGGGTGGGGCGCGAATGAACGCGATAAACGGGTAGTTTTCCGTTGCAATGCCTTCCTTTATAGACAATAACGATAACACGCCCATCGCACTGAACAACTACACGCAAACAGATAAATCAGTATTATATTATTTAGCCTGTTGTTAACCTTTCCTGCTGTGTCCCTGACTGCAGTCGGAGATTACGGGGACCTTTTTAAATTGCTCCAGGGGCCAAGTGTGGGCCTATATATTCTAAACTCCGGGGTTATCTCCCCTTCCATTTGGTCTGCGGTTGATGAGCAAATTAATTGCAACTTGATTTAGTCGGAGGGTTTATTCTCAACACTGGTTGCACAGAGTTCACCGTTACAGCAACATAACTTTGCTCTGTTCGCTACGTTGGATCTATCCGTTGGCGTCACTGTTTTTACTCTCGCTCTACCACACCCACCCTGTAGCCTACGGTTGCTCTTAAAGGAGCCGCACCATTATACAACACTGTACGAACATTAGATGGGGGACCCGGATGAAATCTGAGCTGGATCCAGTGCGAACATTTTTATTTACGTCGGCGAATTAGTTGCAGCGGGATAATAGGAAAAACAAACCTTTTGATGTTGTTTGTTATTGATTTTCTCTATTTTTGAACTGATGTAAGATTTAGAACTTGACGTAATTTCAATAGATTTGACAATACATATGACCATTTTATTGGAGCGATGAGGGACAGATGGGGCTTGAAAAGGCCCCCTTGTCCGAAGTGGGGAATGCCATGAAAAGATTGAAAACCACTGGGTTTCTTTGTTCCAATTATTTATGCAATTTTAACCCCAAGCCTAATGTATTGCTTATTTCAATAGTAATATACCAAAGAAAGAAGAAATAACACCTTTTTGCTATGTTTATGCTCTATCCAGTTTGAGGTAGAAATGTGAGCTTGAAAGTCATTAACGTTACATTTTTCTTTTTTGAACATAGAGGAAGCTCGATATTCGACATCCAACTACTCTTCAGTCGGTTGCTAACATGAATCTTGGGCTGCGGTCCACCTTTGGCTGTGATGAATCATCCCAGGTACCCAGCATCAGTTACAGTGACTTATGATAGTATTTAGTTTTATACCATATGTTTGAAACTCAGTCTTGGATTTGTCAGTCATGATCTAGAATTATTCTAGAACAAATGTTGAGACTGAGGCTTGAAGTTCCACACTCACTCACAGCGTTTCACCTAAGCTTATCTGCCTATCCCTTGTGAGATACTCAGTGCGGTCACATGATGGCAGTACCCCGATTTCGGCCAAACCCCGACTTCTCTCTCCATGGGGGGTTAACTGCGTTATCTCACGGTACATGGCAGTGACAAATCCAGATCTAGGCCGCGTCAGTTCAAATCAAATGTGGAATGTTTACAAGCGGGCATTTGCTACCGTTGATTATACAGTAAATAAGTTGTGCAATGAAACAAAAACACATCACAGTTAAAGTTGTATTAGTATTGATTGATTCACATCGATATGAATGGATTACATGACTAACAAGTGGTAGCGCGTTCTCTCCAAAACAGTTTCAGTTTTGTTTCAGTATTTCAACGTGAATGAGAGGGAGCATAAGAACAGTGAGCGTCTAGCAGCGATTATCATATCATAGACATATATGATGCATGTATATGTCTATGGACAGGATCTCAAGCATGCGCAAAAGTTGTTGTTGTCCAGTTGAAATCTAGATTCGAGAGTTACATGCGCGCGTTGTCCGATTTCCAGCGTAATCCGATCACTTATCTGGGGGTGTACATCGGATTTCAGTCGGACACAGGAAATCTAGATTTGGGGAGTTACATGAATTGGATCTTCGATTGAAACCGGACTACGCTCGGAAACTGGACACATGTGTCCGCACTGAGTGAGTTTTATACACTGATATTAAGGGGTGTTACCATCTATTCAAATAGGCCATTGGGACAAGGCCCCTTTGTCTCGACCTGGAGGAGGAAGGTGAGAGCAATATCACACCTCTCTCCCAGGTCAAGACCAAGTATATTCACCCAGGAAAATGCTGACATGCTAGTTAGATACAAATAAGAGTCACATTTGTACTAGGTTTAAATAAGATTGAATTATTGGCTATGGCATATCCTCATTAACTATGAATCTCAAATGACCGGCCCCTTCACTTACTGCAGACTACCGTGTGGGTTGAGGCGAAGAAAGAAGAGGATGAGCAGGAACACCAAGACTGTGATTCTCCGCAGGAAAGTAAGTTCACACTGATACACTAGGAACTGTGTTCGTTTACTAAGATGGATTTTCTTTACGTTTTGTGAAGTGATACAGTTTTAGGAAGTTGGTCAGTTAAAGAAACTGTAGAAAATGACTTTCAGTCTCTTCTTCTGGTTTCTGACTTAGCACCCCATTCAGTGCCTACCGTGTGTTGTTGGAGTGGGAACTCAAAGGAGAGCACCTCCCTTTGATAATCGACTGCAGGCACTAAATGGGGTGCTACGTTAGTCTATTATTGTATACTTGCATGTGCACCCCTGTCTCTACATAGAAGACGCTGGCTGATGTTGAGTGACTATGTAATGATGACATTAGAGATCATATATCTGTGTTCATCTACAGTTTGTTTAACACAAGTCTGTCACTATTTTCTGTACACTGCTCTCATTCCCATGTCTGATCCATGCGATTCCTTTTAGTCATCCTCTACTCCTGCTGAGTAATCACTCTTTGCATTTTCTTGTGAAAATGCATCTCTAATAAACACAAAGACTTTAGTTGATGATGTTTTCTCCTCCTCCAGCCTCTCGTGCCTTCACATCTCCCTCAGGAACCCCAGCTGAGTCCAGAGTCGGCTCCGTGAGGCGCAGCCAGCGTCAAGCTCCTGTCCTGACGACTCAGGTGAATAGCAAGACTCTTTTGGCCATTACTATAAATAGAAAAGGATTGTATGCATACAACTAAAAAAGGGATAATAACCAGAAATTGTCCAGCATAAGTGATGTGCAGTAATATAATGTGACTGTTGTGTTAATAATGCACATTGAAATTTCACATTTTAGTGAAAGTCTGAGTTTGATGTTCTGATAGCCATCGAGAAAAAAACTGTCTTTTAGACGTGTGGTCCTTGCTCTCGAGGTTGCTCCGTCTGCCAGAGGGCAGGAGTGTGTGTGTGTGTGTGTGTGTGTGTGTGTGTGTGTGTGTGTGTGTGTAAACAGGTGGTGGTCTGGTTGTGATGTGGCCCTTTGGAGGTGCAGTGAGCAGCCAGTGATGTGTGAGAAGCTGAACATTTCCCTTCTCACTGTTTCAGACATTGCGCAATGTTTTACTGCGAAATGCGGGACTAAGAGATGGTGACTCCATTCATTCACACACACGCACGCACGCAGCCACCATTACACAGCATCTTTCCCGGAGATCACATAATATGTGAATCATGGACATTGTTGAGAGTGTTGGGGAGTGTTTTGTGGGTTTGTTGTGCTTGTTTGTTCCACTGTGTGAGTTTGTAATGGTGTCGGGTGTTTACCGCGAATTTGGTGAATTGTTTGGTCTGTCGCGATATACCACATTCATATGATATTTGCATACCTGCTGTTGCTCAATTATACTGATATACAAACTGTTTACCCACCATCTCATTCATTTATCATGTGCATTGCAATAGGATTCATAAACTGGTTAACATGTACTCACACTTCCTTGTTCTCACGCTCATGCACATACTGGTCCCATCGCGAAAGCGCGCTCGCGTTGGAATGTCACTTTTACATTGTGTCACCAGTGGAGGGAGCAGGGCATTATGTCACAGGGGTGTTTGTCATGTTCACATTTCACCTTTTAATTACTAGGCATTGTAGGGTGATTTGCTATTGTGTTAAATAGTGTTGGAGTGATTTATATAGAGATATGTTATTCAAATGTATAATTCATGATTGAATGGTTTAGTGAATTATATAATCAAGATGTTATGCTTCCCCATATTCATGAGTCAGCCCTATTAGGCCAATCAGTGGCAAAAGGTAGGCCTTCTTAAGAGGCTAGCTCGGTGTGATTCAGGAGGTTGAAGGAGTAGGACAGCTTTCCTGTTGTGAGGAGTTGTTCTCAAGGTAACCCTGTTACGCTGTATTTTTGCTATTGAAGCTTGTTTTTGCTCTAAAGTATTTAGTTTGTACTTATTATTGTTTTTGCTAAAATTCCAAAACTGGAAAGAAAATAAATATTGTTTACATTGAAACGTAAACCACTGCTCCGGCAATTCTTTTACCACCATCTCCAAGTCCACATCCCTAATCGTGGCTGGCCGCGGCGGTCACTCACAGAGGGCTGTATTGATGACCCTTTGGAGGGCCGCAGTGCAACCTCAGCGCCACGCTGAAATGCAGTTCGCCTTAGATGGTGGAGCTGCAAATGGCCGCCATCGGGTTACACTCTTTTCCTGAGCACTGTCAGGAAATTATTTTCTCTTTAGTTTTCTCTGCAGTATATTTCTTACAGTAGTGTGCAACCGAGTGATAGATAGATGTGAGATGTGTTATATCCCACGATATGTTGTGAGACCACTGAAACTTACATACACCTTGTGATGCAATCCTTAATCAATTAAGTCCTGGCGGCTGTAGACGTGGTTTGGTTTGCTTTTCAAAACTGGAGAGCAAGGAGCCGCTGGACCCGTGGGCGCGGGGCCATCTTGGATTTAAGGATCTTGGATAGAATCACATCGGACCATGAACAGAATAGGAGCTCCAGATCCTCAAGCTGAACACAGAACTGGTGTTTGATGATCAAACTCTCTGACAGAACTGGCTCCTGTTCCTCCTCAGGTTCCCAGAGCGGACTCGGACCAGGGTGGAGGGGGAGACCCTGTGGAGAGTGGAGATGGACAGGGAGGGAGAGAGCAAGACCCAACAGCAGAGAGACCAGGTGAGAGGGTTTACACATGAGAGTGAACACACACACACACACACACACACACACACACTATTAGGCAGATAACAGTTTGCTGTATGAACAGTAAAGGCAAACAGCAAGTCTCTGTGTGTGTGTGTGTGTGTGTGTGTGTGTGTGTGTGTGTGTGTGTGTGTGGTGTGTGTGTGTGTCAGGTGTGTCAAAGAGCGAGTGGTTGAAACAGCAGAAAGACCAGTTGAACATCCACAAGCGTGGAGGCAGCCTGCGCAACAGACCCAGAGTGAGCTACGCAGAGGAAGAGGAGCCTAAAGATGAAGATCGCCTCTGTGAGCTGCCCTTACTGCTGCCTCTCTTTATCTCTTACACACTAGAGCGTGGCTCGGGCCGGTTTTTTCTGTTCGAGCCCGGCCCTCAACCGACAGAAAAGTGCTCGAATCCGACCCGGCCCGTGATTAATTAACATATTTGTGTCCGCGCCCGATCGAAGCCCGAGACAAGTGCGATGGGCAGCGTAAGCAAGATTATGAAGGTGGGCTCCATATTCAATACATGACGTGATAAAAAGCCAGGATAGGGCGGTAGAAATAGGCAAAGAAGATTCACAGTAGTAGAGATGCGCGCACGCGCGGTGCACGTTATCCAACAAGAACATTGGTGACGGCGCACCATATTCAGTAACATTGGTGACAACGAACTTTATACATACATTATAAAACATAGGCCTACACATTTATAGCGGTACACCATAACAAAGGCACACGCACTCTTACACCAGAATAAACACCCACTAAACTAAACACAGAGGGGGAAAGTTGACTAATAATAAAACAGTAGAAACTCGAGAGTGACCCAGCTCAGAACAGTAGCCCAATTATGCCAACCAAAGCTAAATGCAAAGACAGGCAGCTACTGTACAATGACAGCAAGACCAGCAGTCAATTCGAATGATTAGTGAGTTGCAACGTTAGAAATAACTTCAGCAGCCCTGTCATAACTTGGGCTACCACCAGCTAAAAAGGTTAGCATACCCTACGTGAAAAATGCGTTTTGTTTCTTTCGGTTAGCCAGACAGAGACTAATAACTAACAAGTGACAACAATTAAGAACCTATGTGAAGGACATGATATCAAAATGATGCCACGGCTGACGCATGATTTAAGTAAACCTCTGCCCATACCTTGTATTGTTCGACTTCGTAGCGTCTGTGTGCATCTTCTTACTGCTATCCATGATTTTCTTGTTAGCCCATAGGCTAGGCTACTGCATATGTGTTCCTTTGGCGAATGCCTTGACTACTAAGCGTCGTCATTTTATAATTATATTCTACCTTCAAGAAAACCAAGAAGGCATACACCATTTTCACTGACAACTGATAATTTTGGATATTATTAAGAAAGCAATGTAGTTCGGCTACCCAGCAAGTTGGCTCGGCTTCCATTTCGTTCTGAATCGGCTGGTGGAGTGAGCATCCAAACTAAGGCTGTCAATGGTAACTCCCGCTCTGTTTGCATTTTGAATACAGCTACGTATAGGCTTACCATTTCCGGCCATAAAAGAACAATCAATGTATTCGTGCATTTTGATCCAGGAAGAATAATCTCAACATTTTCATTTATGCTTATTCAATTGCTTTAAAAAATATATATATATATATATATAATTTTCACACTATATGATTGCATCAAGCCCGACCCGAGTCCGATATGATATTCATTTTTTTTTCGAGCCCGGCCCGGACCGGCCCGGCGGGTTCCGACCAGGCCCGTCGGGCTTCGGTCGGGTTGCCATGCTCTATTACACACACACACACACACCCCCCTTCCAAACATTGATCTGCTGATGACTCCTTACTGCTTACAGATATTTTAAATGAACATGTTCACAGTTGATGGCTATTCTTCTTTACAACAGAATCTTTGCTCTTCAGGTTTCATAAAAATGTAAATGAATCACAGGTTTGTTCCTGTTTTCTGCAGACTGTGAGGACTGTGAGTCTTTCTATCTTGATGAATGTGGGGTCCATGGTCCCCCTAACTTCATCCACGACACCCCAGCTCCTGTAGGGGATCCAGACCGAGCCAGACTCACCCTGCCACCTGGACTTGTGGTCAGAGAGTCCAACATCCCAAACGCAGGTCTGGGGGTGTTCAACCAGGGCCAGAAGGTGCCCAGAGGGGCACACTTTGGCCCCTATGAGGGAGAGGTGACGGACAGGGACGAGGCCATAGAGAGCAGATACTCCTGGGTGGTGAGTAATAAAATGGTGTTTCTAAATGGAAGTTCAGGAGGAGAGTAACGCATTTGCCATGCCTTTTGAGTCTTACCCCTTCACGTAATTATTCCCAGTTTCCTATTCCGCTCTGGCAAAACATTCACAAAAATTAAGAGACCTGTCATCCTCCTCAGTTGGGAATACCTGGGATTCCTGCACATATCCCTGCAATCTTGGCAAGGAGTTTCAGGACCCTGGCCAAAGACTGTGTGTGTGTGTGTGTGTGTGTGTGTGTGTGTGTGTGTGTGTGTGTGTGTGTGTGTGTGTGTCGATGTGTGTGTGTGTGTCGATGTGTGTGTGTGTCTCGATGTGTATATGTGGCCAAAGACCTCGGTGTGTGTCTGTGGCCAAAGACCTTGGTGTGTGTGTGTGTGTGTGTGTGTGCATGTGTCTCGATGTGTGTATGTGGCCAAAGACCTCGATGTGTGTCTGTGGCCAAAGACCTTGGTGTGTGTTTGTGTGTGTGTGCGTGTGTGTGTGTGTGTGTGTATGTGTCTCGATGTGTGTATGTGGTCAAAGACCTCGATGTGTGTATGTGGCCAAAGACCTCGATGTGTGTCTGTGGCCAAAGACCTTGGTGTGTGTTTGTGTGTGCGTGTGTGTGTGTGTGTGTGTATGTGTCTCGATGTGTGTATGTGGTCAAAGACCTCGATGTGTGTCTGTGGCCAAAGACCTGTGTGTGTGTGTGTGTGTCTCGATGTGTGTCTGTGGCCAAAGACCTTGGTGTGTGTGTGTGTGTGTGTGTGTGTGTGTGTGTGTGTGTGTGTCTCGATGTGTGTCTGTGGCCAAAGACCTCGATGTGTGTCTGTGGCCAAAGACCTTGGTGTGTGTGTGTGTGTGTGTCTGTGTCTGTGGCCAAAGACCTTGGTGTTTGTGTGTCTGTGTCTGTGTCTGTGTCTGTGGCCAAAGACCTTGGTGTGTGTGTGTGTGTGTCTGTGTCTGTGGCCAAAGACCTTGGTGTGTGTGTGTCTGTGTCTGTGTCTGTGGCCAAAGACCTTGGTGTGTGTGTGTGTCTGTGTCTGTGGCCAAAGACCTTGCCAAAAGTGCTGCTAAAGGTGCTTACTGCCTAAATCTGAATTTGTGGGGAAAAAAGTGAAAAAAATCCTAATCTGATATTTATTCTTTATTTTTTTTCAAAAGCCAAAATCAACTTTGATATAAAAGAAAGTCCTTTTTTATTTGTATAAGTGTCTGTTGTGAAAGCAGTGCCAGCACTTGATCGAAAGTTGGACAAAATAAGAGTTCTGTCCAGGATCAACCAATAAGTGTTTTATAGGGCCATGATCAGGGCAGGTACCGAAAACACAACCTCAGGTTGATAATAAATCCATTGTTTTCATTTCAGTCAGTGGGATTCATTCTCTTGAAAATATTTTGTAAGAATCAAACTGTAAGTTAGTAATCTTCTTTAGCCATTTGAATCTCTCAAGTCATCTGCGTTGTTACTTCATTGGTCGCCTGCTCTGAAAAGACATTTTTCTTGAAGGACGGCAGGACAGACAGATAAAAACTAGCTGGCCTGCCAGATAAAACGTAATAAAGGCTTAGCGGTTCTTACACTATTATATTTGACATGTTAATAAAGGTAACATTCATGACGTTAGATTAATTCTTAGGATGTGCAGTCTGGCTAAAATATGCCTGTGCTAATTGGCTAAATGTTTTTTTAAACTATTTAACTTGGGGAATTGAAAAGATGAACTGAGTTTCTGAAAGGGGCAGAGAGTGGTCGATATATATATCGGTCTATCCCTCTTTACACCTGATTCCAGAACTTCTATTACAAAAACTAAATGGTTTCCCTAATTTTTATTTGTTATTTTGCAATGAAACAGGTGTCAGTGTTTTTAATGAAAAAACACCAAATATTGAATTAATTTAGATTTTTCTTTTGTTCACTCACTTTGCATTTTGTAAATTGATACAAAATAAAAATGTATTGTTTATATTTTTCAAAGCATTCTTAGTTTACAGAATTTTTTCACACCTGCCAAAAACGTTTGCACAGTACTGGTCGGTTTATCCCTCTTCAAACCCAATTCCAAAAAACTAAATAATCTTCCTTCATTTTTTGGGTTATTCTGCAATGATACAGGTGTCATTGTTTTGAATTAAATGTTTCCACAGATATACAAGAGCCGACATGCAGATCAGTACATCAACGCAAAGAGAGCTTCTCACTCCAACTGGATGAGGTGACACCCTTCTCTCTTCTTTTTGATTCTTTCACTTAAATCTGTTTCTGAGTTTTCTGCATTTCATGCCGAGTTTCTCTGTTGCATTTCACACCCAGATTTAGATAGCATCATTAAAGTTGTAGAAATAGTAAATACATTTATCTTGTCTATGTCTTTTTCAATCTCTGGTTTCTCTGTACTTGAGTTTCTCTGTTGCATTTCACACCCAGCTTTTGATGGCATCGTTAAAGTTGTAGAAATAGTAAATACATTTATTTTGTCTATGTCTTTTTCAATCTCTGGTTTCTCTGTACTTGAGTTTCACTGTTGTATTTCACACCCAGCTTTTGATGGCATCGTTAAAGTTGTAGAAATAGTGAATACATTTATCTTGTCTGTCTTTTTCAATCTCTGGTTTCTCCATCAGGTATGTGAACTGCGCTCGTGACGGTGAGGACGAGAACCTGGTGGCGTTTCAGTACAGAGGTGGGATTGTGTATCGCTGCTGTAAACCCATCGCCTCTGGAGAGGAGCTGCTCCTCTGGTATGCAGAGGACTACGCCAGAGACCTGGGCATCAGCTTCGACTACCTGTGGGAAATCAAGAGTAGCGCCAAAGGTACAGTACATCACAATGCTACACCTGAAATACTGTTTCTATTAAATAAATGTCTGAGACTGACCTTGGATTTTACACATAATGAAACATGAATGAATACACTTATGGAGAACTCCACCTACCTAACTATATGTTGATGGTATCCGAAAGTACTTTCCAACATGTTTCCTTGCCTGAACCTGCATTTGTTCTTTCTCTATCCTTTCTTTCAGGGGTAACAGCGTCTCAGGTGTTCTCATGCACACTGTGTCCGATTTCCTACACGGCTCAAATCGACCTCCACAAGCACATCAAGAGGAGCCACACGGTTGAGTACATGCGTCTGCTGAGGTCTGGAGCGATCAGACCAGAGACTCTGACACCTTCCAGAAGCAGTGGTGGCAGCAACCAACAAACACACAAAAAATTAACTGTGATGTCCAGGTCAACATCCAGCAAAGTCACACATCCCTCTTCAAAACAGGAAGGAGCGGATGGAGAGATCAGACCAGAGACTCTGGCACCTGCATCCTCATTGTCCTCCAAACTGTGTCCAGTGGTTTTGCTAAAAAAACTCTGTACACACACGCACTCATACTCTCACACAGACACTCACACACTCTCAGACAAACACACACAACACACACGCACAGTTACACACCCCTCTTCAAACCTAGCAGGAGCGGATGGAGAGATCAGACCAGAGACTCTGGCACCTGCATCCTCATTGTCCTCCAAACTCTGTCCAGTGGTTGTGCTAAAACGACTCTGTTCACACACACATTTAAACACACACACACACACAGTCACTCACACACTCTCATACAAACACTCACAACACACACGCACAGTAACACACCCCTCTTCAAAACAGGCAACAGCAGATGGAGAGATCAGACCAGAGACTCTGGCACCTGCATTGTCATGGTCCTCCAAACTGTGTCCAGTGGTTGTGCTAAAACGACTCTGTACACACACGCACTTAAACACACACACACACCACACATGTACAGTTACACACCCCTATTCAAAACCGGAAGAAGTTGATGACAAAAGAGAGAGGGCAAACACCTGCACTGAGTGTGGCAAGACTTTCACTGGAAGTGGTAGTCTCAAAAGACATAGCCGCATTCACACAGGAGAGAGGCCATACACCTGCACTGAGTGTGGTAAGACTTTCAAAGAAAGTGGTACTCTCAAAAAACATAGCCGCATTCACACAGGAGAGAGGCCATATATCTGTACTCAGTGTGGCAAGAGTTTCAAGCGAAAGGAACATTTCAAACTACACCAGCAGGTTCATACAGGAGAGAGGCCGTACACCTGCACTCAGTGTGGCAAGAGTTTCTCCCAAGCAACCCATCTCAGACAACACCAGCGTACTCACACAGGAGAAAGGCCGTACCACTGCACTGTGTGTGACAAGAGTTTCTCCCAAAGCATACAACTCGCACTACATCAGCGCATTCACACAGGGCAGAAGCCATTTTCCTGCACTCTCTGTTTTAAGTCTTTCAGGGTAAAGAATAGTCTCAAACATCATCAGCGTATTCATTCAGGAGAGAGGCCGTACCCCTGTACTCAGTGTGGTCAGAGTTTCACTATAAGGGGTAGTCTCAAAGTACACATGAGGATTCACACAGGAGAGAAGCCATACCCCTGCACTCAGTGTGGCAGATGTTTCATCCGAAAGTACCATCTCAAACTACACCAGCGGGTTCACACAGGAGAGAGGCCGTACCACTGCAGTCAGTGTGGAATAAGTTTTACTAGAAAGGATCAACTCCAAAATCATCAGCTCATTCACACAGGAGAGAGGCCATACCCTTGCACTCAGTGTGGCAGATGTTTCATCCGAAAGTACCATCTCAAACTACACCAGCGGGTTCACACAGGAGAGAGGCCGTACCACTGCAGTCAGTGTGGAATAAGTTTTACTAGAAAGGATCAACTCCAAAATCATCAGCTCATTCACACAGGAGAGAGGCCATACCCTTGCAGTCAGTGTGAAAAGAGTTTTACGACAAAGGGTAGTCTCAAACTACATCAACACATTCACACAGGAGAGAGGCCATACCCTTGCAGTCAGTGTGAAAAGAGTTTTAAGACAAAGGGTATTCTCAAAGTACATCAACGCATCCACACAGGAGAGAGGCCATACACCTGCACTGAGTGTGGCAGAAGTTTCATCAGAGAGGAACATCTCAAAATACACCAACGTATTCACACAGGAGAGAAGCCGTACCACTGCACTCAGTGTGGCAAGAGTTACACTTCAGGGAGTAATCTCAAACTACATCAACGCATCCACACTGGAGAAAAGCCATACACCTGCTCTCAGTGTGGCAAAAGTTTCAATGCTGGGAATAGTCTCAAAATGCACCAGAGTATTCACACAGGAGAAAAGCCATACTCCTGCACTCAGTGTGGAAAGACTTTCAGTCAAGGTGGAAGACTAAATAGACACCAGCTCATTCACACCGGAGTAAAGCTATATCACTGCACTCAGTGTGGCAAGAGTTTCACTTCAGGGAGTTATCTCAAACTACACCAGCGCATTCACACAGGAGAGAAGACATACAAGCCATACACCTGCACTCAGTGTGGCACAAAATTCTCTGCAGGGAGTAGTCTCAAAATACACCAGCGTATTCACACAGGAGAAAAGCCATACACCTGCACTCAATGTGGCAAGAGTTTCACATGTGATGGAAACCTCAAACAACACCAGCGTATTCACACAGGAGAGAAGCCATATCACTGCACTCAGTGTGGCAAAAGTTTCAATACAGGGAATAGTTTCAAACAACACCAGCGTATTCACACAGGAGAGAAGCCATATCACTGCACTCAGTGTGACAAAAGTTTCAATACAGGGACTAGTTTCAAACGACACCAGCGGATTCACACAGGAGAAAAGCCATACACCTGCACTCAGTGCGGCAAGAGTTTCACAGATGATGGACACCTCAAACGACACCAGCGTATTCACACAGGAGAGAAGCCATATCACTGCACTCAGTGTGGCAAAAGTTTCAATACAGGGGGTTATCTCAAACTACACCAGCGTATTCACACAGGAGAGAAGCCACATCACTGCACTCAGTGTGGCAAAAGTTTCACTACAGGGAGTGATCTCAAACGACACCAGCGGATTCACACAGGAGAGAAGCCATACACCTGCACTCAGTGTGGCAAGAGTTTCACAAATGATGGAAACCTCAAACAACACCAGATTGTTCACACAGGAGAAAAGCCATACACCTGTACTCAGTGTGGCAAGAGTTTCACATCTGATGGAAACCTCAAACAACACCAGCGGATTCACACAGGAGAGAAGCCATACACTTGCACTCAGTGTGGTAAAAGTTTCATCCGGAAGGCACATCTCAAACTACACCAGCGGATTCATACAGGGCAAAGGCTTAAACCTAGAGGGAAACCGTAAACTACACCATCACATTCACGCAGGAAGGAGGATGTAGCGCTGCATTAAATGAGGCAAGAGGTTCCTTCCACTCAAACTTCACCAGCTCATTCACACCGGAGAGAGGCCATTCAACTGCACTCATTTTACCAGTGCTACTCTCCTTCACCAGCTCATTCACACCGGAGAGAGGCCATTCCACTGTGCTCATTGGTCCAGTGCTATTCTCCTACTGAAGCTCATTCACACCGGAGAGAGGCCATTCCACTGCTGCTCATTGGCCCAGTGACCTTTTTCTTTCTCTCTCTGTCAGATGATTTCGATTTCCTTGAGCAAGACACTGAACCCCTAATTTCTCCAGATGTGCACTGTGCCATCAGTGTTAATTTAAAATGTGTAAACAAACTTGTAAGTCGCTTTGGGTAAAAGCATCTGTTAAATGACTTAATGTAAATGTAATCGTATGAGTTTCATTGCATGACGTTACACACAAACTGAGAAATCAAGCATGTTACAACAGTCTCCCACCATCCCCTACCAAAGACCATCAAAGAACATTATGCCCAGGAAGAGCAGGGATTGTCAAGCTGTTGATGAAACTGAATATTGCTATTGTTTACCTGTTGTGTCATGAGAGAGACATGGAGTTTAGTATTTTATTCATCTTACTCTGTAAATAATCAACAGAGCCCAGCCTCAGTCGAGCTGCATAGGCTCTGTAATCCCTTGTCTGAATTATCACGGCTGCTGTCAATGCAACTTTTGTTTAAGTTAGCATGGCTGTGTCGTCAAGGCAACCTTTGTCTGAGTTAACACAGCTGTGTTGTCAAGGCAACCGTTGTCTAAGTTAACACGGCTATGTCGCTCCTTCCTGTATAATTGACTTGACATTTAGTTTTGAGCTGTAAGAGGAAATCCTCTATGCCTGGATCTCGCATAAAACTAAGCTGTGGTGATTCTGAACTGAAAATGCCTTACTCTCCCCCGCTTAATCAACTTTTCAGTGGCTGGGTTTTATCCAATCAATTGTGATAGCTTATGGGTTTTATCCAATCAACTGTGATCGCGTACTCATTGAAGTTACACAAAGCTGTCATATGGGGCACTGAAGGATCTCAGTGTTTTATTTCCTGACATTGTGTACATTATCTATGTTATGAATTTTTTTTCTAATCTTCCGTTGGCTATGACCTAGCAAATTGGCATGGCTAGCGGTGCCACGTTCATTAGCATCCGAATGGTTATTGTGGATCCAGGCCTTCCTGTATGCAGTCATTCTACACACACATCTCCTCTGCAGCGTCGTGGAACAGCCTCCCGGACCACTTAAGGGCAACACAGACACTAGACTGTTTTAAGACTGGCCTAAAAACCTTGTTATTCAGAAAGCCGTTTCCTACTTTGTTTTAACGTATAATTTTTTAAAACTGTGCTTTTGTTATGAGCTGTTTTTAACTATGTAGCACTCTGAGATTCTGCTTGAATGTAGAGTGCACTACAAATAAAATGAATTATTATTATTACATACATGCCCTCACACATACCACACCCAGGACAAAACTCCACCCCACAGATTTAATTTACTTTCATCTGTTTTACCTGTTTCCATCCCCCCCACTTCAGATTTGTTTTATTATTTTGTTATTTTGTCTTCTTTTGTTACACCCTTATTCCTTTTATTTTATCTTGTGCCTTGACTGGAAAGTATTTGTGTACACTCCTGTTGTATCCAGACAATAGACGCAAATGCAAACGTTGCTTTAATGCTGTTTTGTTGAATGCGGTCCGTTCTTAAAGTCTGCCGTGTTCATTCACTGTACCAGCTTGCATCGGAACATTCTATATTGGCTTTCAAGGCTTGCTGAAGCGATGAACTATTGGAATGCTACATACTGTATCTGGACTAACAATAATGTTAGTGCTTGGAGTTACTTTGATAAAGGGCTTCAACTGTTGACTATCAATAACCGTCTAATAAATGGTCTATGTATCTCTGATTTGTGGTCTCATGAATCATGTTACAATTGGTGTTTTATTATTTTAAGGATAGCATATCAGGTAACTTAGCATGTCCACTAACAAGCGGTGCCTGGTAACCCATGGTAACCAGCAGTACGTGGAAGGATGACGTGTGTGTGTGTGTGTGTGTGTGTGACAATGTTTCAATAATTGGCCACTGGTGGCAATAACAGGTAACCTTTATTAGAGTACTGATCTACAAATGCTAAAGTTTGGAATAGATGTTGAAATGAAATGGTAAACTTTGCTGCCCATGGTACATATCAGCGTTGCCTCTTTGTGACCGACACATCTTCATCCAGGTATGTACTATGTAGAAGTTAATCATCCAGGAATGTACTATGTAGAAGTTTATCTTCCAGGTATGTACTATGTAGAAGTTTATCTTCCAGGTATGTACTATGTAGAAGTTTATCTTCCAGGTATGTACTATGTAGAAGTTTATCTTCCAGGTATGTACTATGTAGAAGTTTATCTTCCAGGTATGTACTATGTAGAAGTTGATCTTCAAGGCATGTACTATGTAGAAGTTGATCTTGCATCAAAGCAAATACTTTTGGAATAGACAGTGCTACCAGGATTTTTAGTCATTTAGCAGACGCTTTTATCCAAAGCTACTTACAAGGATAGAATATCAGGTAATGGAGCATGTCTACTAACAAGCCGTGGTAACCAGCAGGATTTGAAAGGTTGACGTGTGTGTGTGTGTGTGTGTGTGTTCTTGCATCCAGGTATGTACAGTACTATGTGGAAGTTTGGCTTGCATCAAAGCAAAGACCTTTGGAATAGACAGTGCTACCAGGATTTTTAAGATTGTGTAATCTCTTTTATTATGTGTTTTAAAGCCCTAAGACTTCTAGTTGTTTCTTAATTTAATTAGCAAATCATTTTGTCAAAAGGCACAGGTAAATGATTCACTCAGGGGGCATGCACACGGAGTCTAGTTTGCCTGAATCCGGAGAGAACATCTGGGATCAACCTTTCGTGCACACGAACCCACTGAATGCGCACACTGAATCCGCACTGGTTCGAATCGGGGTTCCAAAGTGAGTAGGTTTGCATCTGCTCACGGGCTGGTGTTCGTGTGCACGGATTCACGCAACCTGTTCCAATCTGATAATGTCATGTCATATTTTCTTCAGCCTATTCATGACTATAGGTCTTTTTGTTTTTAACAATTCATTTATTGTTTTTATTTGATTGTTTTTTATGTCATGTATATACACAGGTTAAATTGGGCCGGAGCGCTCCGGAGCTCAGCTCCGCCTCCTTACGTCCACAACAAACCCCGTCGGAGCTCAGCTCCGTCTCCCTCAGTGTAAAATAATCATATACTACTTTTAATATTTTTTTTCATTTCCTGACTAACGCATTGCAAGATGAGACTATATAACTCACAAGACTACTCAAAGACACTGTAGCCAATCAATGATTTATGGAATTATGAGACGTGATAGGGCATTCTACTGATTCTCTCGTTAAGTGCTCATCAGTGAA
The DNA here is from genome assembly GCF_963457725.1 of Sprattus sprattus. Taxonomy (NCBI): domain Eukaryota; kingdom Metazoa; phylum Chordata; class Actinopteri; order Clupeiformes; family Clupeidae; genus Sprattus; species Sprattus sprattus. Next base: position 7,374,035 of record NC_137920.1, on the reverse strand, counting down.
TGTCAAAAATCGACAGCTAGAATCTTTGGTGATTGTTAAAATGGTTTTCTAAAGGAACATTGTTGTTGTTAGTAAGCTGTCCAAATAGCCACCGCTAGAATGTGTGGAGAAGGTTAGTGTTTTATGATCTGTTTTTGCTGTTCAGACTGACATTTCAGCCTGAAACAACAAATGAACTAAGCTAACTTTAAGGACGCAGCCAAGCAGTTTAGCCTTCACTCAGAACAGAACCTTATAGCCAACTAGCCAAGCTATCCTAACCCAAAGAAAAATCTTCACTTAACAACGAAGTGCAGATGAACTCGCATTAAGGGGCTAATATTCATAGGGGGACAAGGGCACAACAAATGCCTATGATGGCCAATGACGCCTGAACTAAAAAGCAAGTAACACCATACAAACCACTGGCTAGCTAGCCGCTAGCAAATGTCAAATCTTGTACCCTATCGCTACCTGCTTTAATTGTTTTATTAGTATTTTTTGGAAATTCATAATTTCTTAGTTCATTGACTGACAAAGGGGTCTTTAGTGTTACCTAGATTCCCAAGTTCTTTGCAATATAGACCTAACTGAAATACTCAAACTCAACTATTAGTTTTCCAATACTTATTTAAAAATATATTTTTGACAATACCAGTTTAACTAAAATACTAGGCTAATATGATATATAAAGACATGTGTCCCTATGTTGTGGTTTCAGCTCTAAATTACACAAAATATTTAAGTTCACATAGGCTTACTTAAGGTTGTTGGTGCAAAGTAATTTTGAAAAACTGAAATAGATTCCAATGATCCTGAAACAAGTGATATAGGCTACCTTATACAGTAAATACCAATGTCAGTTTTAATGATAGCACTAATGTACTCATGAACATGCATTTTATATTCTTCATTCAGCTTTGTTATGTGCGAATAATTTTTAGTTGTAGTTGTTTGATGATATTTGAAAGATACATTGAATTGTAGCCGTTTTGTTTGAAACATCAGAAGTGGAAAAAGAGCCCCCTAAGTGAAATAATGCATTAATTCATAATGTATGTGAGAGCGATATAAATAAACATGCTTTTGAAAGATGACCAATGACCGCACATAATGGCTCCCCCTCCTCACAAAAGCCAATTTAACCAATGTATATATATATTGATTTATTTATTTATTTTGCTAAGTGTGTTTGTTTGTTTATTTTAGATCATTGAATGTCTTCCCTGCACAAAGCACTTGTGTCTATGTATATCATATGAAATGTGCTATATAAATAAATAAGTAAACTTGAACTTGAACAAGGGCATCGTTATAGAGGTGGGAAATGTGTTATCTCTGAGGGGCATCTGGTTAGAATGGGAAAAAACGGACACTTGGATATCCAGTTTGATTATTAGCACTTTGTATTGCTTTCACACAAATTCATGGAATGAATTGCAGTTGGATGCATGTTTGTTTGTGTGTGTGAATGTGGGTGTGGTTCTGAAAGTAAAGTACAAACAGAAATGTACATTAATCCACAACCCTATAGTAACATTTAAATAATACATTTACAGGGAACTATTATACATGTCAATGTATTAAGTAATGAAATGCTAATAGCTTAATCTAAATCAACAAGGGCATCTACACTTAATGAAAGATCGCTCAAAAGTTTGCATAGGTAAACTTCAACACTAGTTAGCAGCTTATGCTAAGCTAGTTCTCTAACTGTGCCATCCTGCTAGCTTAATTAAATGACATTCCTCGTAACAATTATGAGCAAGCTAAATCTAAACTATAACAAACACATAATGACACGGTAAAGGTAAGTCAACTTACTTATATATGGACGCACATGAATTTAACTAAGTCCAACGTTCAATTACATGAAATTATTGCTCAAAGCAAACTGTCGCACCATCTATACCGTGAAGCAAAAACTAAAACTATACCGTGTGGAATAGAGTCACATGACCAACGTAATGACCAAATCTGGTCATTATCCAAAACATGCTCTGTCTGGGCAACTTAACAAATAACTGCTATGGACTTTTTAACAGGCATCTGACTAATTTGTACTAAGAAGCCAAGCTGGTTCTGAACGAGATTTTATCTTATGAACTGCTGAAGAGAGATGACACACGAGAGGTTCTACGCAGAGAAAACACAAGAAGACTTGAAAAACAGGAGCACTTTGTATTTTACAAAATGAAACAAAAAAACTGGGAGGGAAATAAGAAGTGAAGAACATTCAAACGACTCATGAATTATAATGAATACTTTCAGAGTGAATGTATTATGCTCCACCAAATTATTTCGGCTTAATCGCCATCGTTAAAGTTCTTGAAGGGCACATAAACCAGAGTGCGAGGTTCCCACAGTCACACTCCAGTCCACACGGTGGCAGTATGTTCTTAGTGGTTTATCATCCGGCAATGTTTGGTGACAGAAGAAGACGTGAGGCTAACACGAGAATATTTTCAAAGTCGCGTTTGTTATTGTACCTTGATAGACGTCCTTTGAGATAACAACGGAAAGAACAGGTCAACGTGTGAAAACACATTGGGAGAATGTATTTTCTTGAACTATCATAACATCTGAGTTATTCCTTGGTTAATTCATAACATACATCAGGACTTTCATGTAGGCTATCAGCCCAAGGCTAGCAATAGATCTAGAGACCGCGAAAACAATGCAATAAGGTTGAACTACAAATCTGAGCTTGAAAGTCATTAACGCGACATTTTTCTTTTTTGAACATAAAGGACGCTCGATATTCGACATCCGACTTCTCTTCGGTCGGTTGCTAACATGAATCTTGGGCTGCCGTCCAGCTCTGGCTGTAATGAAGCATTCCAGGGACCCCTGATACTGACGGTGATAAAAGAAGAGGAATGTGGACATATGATTACATGGCAACATGACGAGGGAAAGCTCATTGCAGATCTTCACTGTAAAAATGAAACGGAGTCACTTAGCACCAGTGAATTACTGCAGACTAAAGTTGGAGTGAAGAAATAAGAGGGTGAGCTAGAACGCCAAGACTGTAATTCTCCGCAGGAAAGTAAGTCCACACTGATACACTAGTAGCTGTGTTCATTAACTAAGATGGATTTTCTTTACGTCTTGTGAAGTGATACAGTTTTAGAAAGTGTACCGTGTGTTGTTGGAGTGGGAACTCAAAGGAGAACACCTCCCTTTGATAATCGACGGCAGGCACTAAATGGTGTGTTACGTTAGTCAATTATTACAGTGCATGAAATGCCCTGTATTGTTATTCCTAGGCATTTTCTTCTTCTTCTTCTTCTTCTTCTTCTTCTTATTCTTCTTACCTTTTTCTGCGATTAATTCAGCTCGAACCGCTTAACGTAGAAACTTCATTCAAACTTTGTCGCGTAGGTCTTGTAAAGGACACTTGCTATGTATTTTTCACTTTTCTAAACTTTATACTTTTTAAGTTATTAAACAAAAACGAATCTAAATTTTCCCATTGACTTACATTGGGCCATTATGACATCATAATAGGGTAATTAAACTGGCTTGCACCTGTGCTTCACTGACACCTGCGGCAAGCCTCCAAGGGTCCTCTTCTCTCTGTACCTCTCCATTCAACTGTATAACTAGGAATATTAATAGACACCTTCCATACTGTACTTTTTTTCTCTCTCTCCTTCTTTCTCTCCATCACTCTCACTCTACTTTCTCTCACACTCCATCTCTCTGCTTCACTCTTTTTTTCTCCTTCTTTCAATATTTTCACTCTCTCTTTACTGTCTTTATCCAGAGCCACTCTTGTTCACTCTTCTTTCCTTACTTTGTTTCTTCCTCTCTTCTTTCCTTTCTTCTTTCCTTCTTTCTACTCTTCTTTACTTTCTTCTTTCCTTCTTCCACTCTTCTTTCCTTTCTTCTTCCCTTCTTCCACTCTTCTTACCTTTTTCTTTTCTTCTTTCACTCTTCTTTCTTTTCTTCTTATCTTCTTCGGCTCTTCTTCCCTTCTTCCACTCTTCTTCTCTTTCTTCACTCTTCTTTCCTTTCTTCTTTCCTTCTTCCACTCTAATTTCCTTTCTTCACTCTTCTTTCCTTTCTTCTTCCCTTCTTCTTTCTTTCTTCCACTCTTCTTTCCTTTCTTCACTCTTCTTTCCTTTCTTCTTTCCTTCTTCCACTCTTCTTTCCTTCTTTTACTGTTCTTTCCTTTCTTCCTTCCTTCTTTCACTTTTCTTTTCTTTTATTCGTTCTTTCTTAACTTTTGCATTTCATGCACTGGTATTTCCTTCAGGAAATGCATTTTCTAGTTGTATACTTTATTCAACAAAGGCTTACTTTATCTCTAATTTATTATACGGCTCTTCAGAATGTTCCAAAAAGTACCGTTGATTTGCTCTCTTACTGGCATAAAATGTATTGATTAACAAAAAAACTGTTGTAATTTGGAGACATAATGAATGCAGAAGATGCTGCCTGATGTTTGAGGTACTTTGGTTGGCTAATGATGACATCAGAGATTACATTTACATTTAGTCATTTAGCAGAACCTTTTGTCCAAAGCGACGTACAAAGGAGAGAACAGTCTAACTACGAGCAATAGAACCTGGTGTAACAATAAATACTACTTTACATAAGAAATATAGAAAAGAAAAAGAAGTGCAGGAATGTAACTGCTGTAATTGCAAGTTAAGCCCTAGTCGAAGTGCCAGTTAGGACGGGTGGTGCTCTCTGAAGAGTTGGGTCTTCAAAAGCTTCTTAAAGGTAGAGGGACGCACCTGCTCTGGTAGTGCTAGACAGTTCATTTCACCAACCAGATCATGTATCTGTATTCTTCCACAGTTTGTTCAACACAATTCTGTCATAATTTGCTGTACACTGCTTTCATTCCCATGTCTGATCCATGCGATTCCTTTTAATCATCCTCTACTCCTGCTGAGTAATCACTCTTTACATTTTCTTGTGTAAATGCATCTCTAATTAAGACACACACTTTGGTTAATTAAGACACAGACTTCTGTTTTCTCCTCCTCCAGCCTCTCGTGCCTTCACATCTCCCTCAGGAACCCCAGCTGAGTCCAGAGTCGGCTCCGTGAGGCGCAGCCAGCGTCAAGCTCCTGTCCTGCCGTCTCAGGTGAATAGCAAGACTCTTTTGGCCATTACGATAAAAAGGAAAGGATTGTATGCATAAATAAATAAAGGGATAATAACTTTGTCTAGGTCACCTGGTTTCTATCTATTTTAGGACAGCACTTGACTCTGTAGCACCATGGAAACAAAAAAAAAGGTCCAAGTAGAAATTAAGAAATTATTCAACTTAAGAGATCTTGCAGAAGGTCAGATATATGGAGAAAGACCAAGCTACAGGTCCACCTTGATATTTTTAAGGATCATCTTTCAGTCTTTAATAAAGCAATAAGAAATGCTAGGAAGGATAATTTCTCTAATTTGATATCTATAAAATCTAACAATTCCAGTGTCCTCTTTTCAACAATAGACAGCCTTATAAATCCTGCACCTAAAGTAGATGAAAGTCTCTTTTCCGTCTCCAAATGTGAGGAATTTGCAGTGATAAGATTATGAACATGAGGAAGAATATTGCTCAGGAAATTCCTAAAGACTTGTTTTCTGATCCCCTTCCACCATGCTGTAACAGTATGAGCTTATGCTTATCATAGCTACGCAGACACCCGCTCTATATTTCTGTAACACCCAACAACTACAGCTCTATTGATTGTTTGGTAAATTGCATTTCTGATGCAAATGTATGGATGTCACAACTTTTTCCAGCTTAACCAAGATAACACAGAGGTATTATTCATTGGTGAAAAAAACGAAAGAGATAAACTATCTGCACATTTTAAAACACTAGCACTTTACACCAAGCACCAAGCCAGAAACCTAGGTGCCATATTTGACTCCGATCTCAATTTTGAAACCCATATCAAAAATATAATTAATTAAAGCATCTTTTCACACTTAAGAAACATTGCTAAGGTGCAACCGTTTCTCGCTCAGGCTGACACTGAAAGAATGATGCATACGTTCATCACGAGCAGGCTAGACTACTGCAACTCACGTTTCTATACCCCCCCCCCCCCCCCCCCCACAGCAGCTGTCTGTTAGTGTGACCATAACCGTGCTAAGCAGTCCTTTACGGTGCCAGTGTGGTTAGTACGTCATTTCAGGTGTGTCAAAGAGAGAGAGGTTAAAACAGCAGAAAGACCAGTCGAACATCCACAAGCGTGGAGGCAGCCTGCGAAAAAGACCCAGAGTGAGCTACGCAGAGGAAGAGGAGCCCAAAGATGAAGATCGCCTCTGTGAGCTGCCCTTACTGCTGCCTCTCTTTATCTCTTACATCTTCACCTCTTAACTTTCTCCTTCTAAACATTGATCTGCTGATGACTCCATACTGCTTACAGACATTTTAAATGAACATTTCCACAGTTGATGGTTATTCTTCTTCACAACAGAATGATTGTACATCTTTAGGTTGCATAAAAATGTAAATTAATCATCTTAGGTTTGTTCCTGTTTTCTGCAGACTGTGAGGACTGTGAGTCTTTCTATCTTGATGAATGTGGGGTCCATGGTCCCCCTAACTTCATCCCCGACACCCCAGCTCCTGTAGGGGATCCAGACCGAGCCAGACTCACCCTGCCACCTGGACTGGTGGTCAGAGAGTCCAACATCCCAAACGCAGGTCTGGGGGTCTTCAACCAGGGCCAGACGGTGCCCAGAGGGGCACACTTTGGCCCCTATGAGGGAGAGGTGACGGACAGGGATAAGGCCATAGAGAGCAGATACTCCTGGGTGGTGAGTGAACAAATGGGTGTTTCTAAACGGAAGTTCAGGAGCAGAGTGACAAATCTGCCACGCCTTTGTGTATTACCGCTTCACGTAATAATTCCCAGTTTCCGCTTCCGCTTTGGCAAAACAAACACAAAAATCAAGAGACCTGTCATCCTCCTCAGTTGGGAAAACCTGGGATTCCCGCATGTATCAGGACTCTGGCCAAAGACCTTTCATTCTCTTGAAAATATTTTGTAGGAAGAAAACCGTTACGTAATTTTCTTTCTCTTCTTTCGTCATTTGAATCTCTCAAGTTATCTGCGTTGATGCTTCACTGGTCGTCTCCTCTAAAAATTTCAAATTTTCCTCGAAGGACGGAAGGTTGGACGGACAAATTTGCCACTCCTTTCCTTTTGCTTCACAGATGGAAACTAGCTAGCCAGCTAACTTAAACTACACAAAGGGCTGAGCTGATGTCACACCATTATATTTTCCATGTTTATACATTTTCCATTTACGACAATAGATTCATTCTTGAGATGTGCACTCTGGCTAAATATGATTTAAAAGTATTTATCTTGGGGAATTGAAAGAATAACTGAATGTTAATATTTACATTTAGTCATTTAGCAGACACTTTAATCCAAAGCGACTTACAAGGACATATTCACATTTTACATCTGCACTGATGGCGCACTGCACATCAGTAGCAATTTTGGGTTCTGTGTCTTGCTTAAAGACGGTTCGACAGTGGGAATCTAACTAGCAACCTACTGATTTCTAAACAACTTCTCTACCTCCTGAACCACTGTCGCCCCTGTTAAAAGGGTCAGAGAGTGGTTGATCTACATCAGTTTATCCCTCTTCAAACCTGATTCTGCAATGATACAGGTTTCATTGTTTTGAATTAAATGTTTCCACAGATACACAAGAGCCGACAAGAAGATCAGTACATCGACGCAAAGAGAGAATCTCACTCCAACTGGATGAGGTGACATCCTTCTCTGTACTTGAGTTCATCTGTTGTAGGTCACACCCAGCTTTAGATAGTATTATTAAAGTTTTAGAAATAGTAAATACTTTTGTCTCTTCTATGACATTTTCAATCTCTGGTTTCTCCATCAGGTATGTGAACTGCGCTCGTGACGGTGAGGGGCAGAACATTGAGGCATTTCAGTACAGAGGTGGGATTGTGTATCGCTGCTGTAAGCCCATCGCCCCTGGAGAGGAGCTGCTCCTCTGGTATGGAGAGGACTACGCCAGAGACCTGGACATCAGCTTCGACTACCTGTGGGACACCAAGTGTAGCTCCAAAGGTACATCACAATGCTACACATGAAATACTGTGTCTGTAGTAAATGGATGTCTGAGACTGACCTTGGATTTTACACATAATGGAACACGAATAAATACTAGGGCTGTCAACATAAACGCGATAAATGTAACCGCGATTAAATAATTTAACGCAATTAATGCAACTTAAAAATAATATGTATTTTTTTTTTGTTTTACATAATTTTAGTTAAGTAAGGGCTGTGTAGGCTACTGTAAACTCGCCTTGCTTGATATCAGGTAAAAAACCTATTAGTGAAACAATTATACACCAGAAACGGAAAATACTTAGAAGGTATCTGAACTAAACACAGCAAGTTACTATAAGATGCATTACACCAAGAATCAGAGCAACAACCGATTACAACACAGCTGGCTGATAAGTGCTAATGTTTGCCACCAACAGAGTTTTGAATGAATGGTGAGCTAACCAATATGCTAATCACATATTAGAACATTACGTACATTGTTTTTAGATTTTGTATTTCTTAAAAGCAGAGGTGGCTTAAATGTATGTCTTATTTGTGGTTTGATGCAGTGTATTTTGTTACACGTCCTGACCAATATTTCCATAATCATCCATGTGTGCGTGTCCATAGCAACAATACACTACAACATGAAATCACTCCAAGCAATATACATTTGCTGGCCTAGATAAGATTATATTTGTTATTACTTGAGGTTAATTCAATAATTGACCATTTTAAGCTTGGCCTACCATTTTTTGGGAGCAATGAGGGACAGGTGGGACTTGAAAAGCCCCCCTCTTTCAAAGGGGGGAATGACAGAGAAAGTTTGAGAACCACTGCGGTATTTGAAGATGGAGAAAGCTGAGGGATTGTTCAGTGGAAAGTCTCTGTTTCAGGGCCAAAAGGATGGAACAATCGACAAAACTAAAGTTGTATGTAGCATTTGTCAAGCTGAATTTAGCTATCACAGAAGCAGCTCGTCTTTAAGTTATAACCTTTGTGCAAAGCACCTGACAGAAAGCAGTCGCAGGTTAGATGATCGCGAACCCACACTCCACGACTTCTGTAGTCCGTGAAAAGGTTACCATTTGGGTTGCTGGTGACAGTCGGACCATCAACATAGTTGAGGACAGTTGGCTGATTGAGGTGATTTGAATTGCTTCAGGGGGAAATTCTTACGATATACCGTTGAAAGGACACCTTTGTGTTAAAAAAAAATACAATTAAACAACAGTGTCTAAAATACACGCTCTCTGAAGTGTTTACTTGATAATTTATAACATTTAGTCATGAGAAGAAAAACTAACTTTTAATCGCGATTAATTCATTTCATAATGTGCAATTTTTATCAATTGACAGCCTTAATAAATAAACTTATGGAAAACTCCACCTACCTAAATCTTTGCCTGAACCTGCATTTGTTCTTTCTGTATCCTTTCTTTCAGGGGTAACAGCGTCTCAGGCATTCTCATGCACACTGTGTCCGATTTCCTACACGGCTCAAATCTACCTCCACCATCACATCAAGAGGCGCCACACGGTTGAGTACATGAGACTGCTGACGTCTGGAGAGATCAGACCAGAGACTCTGACACCTTCCAGAAGCAGTGGTGGCGGCAACCAACACACACAAAAAACTTTGAAGTCCAGGTCAACATCCAATACATTCACACACCCCTCTACAAAACAGGCAAGAGCGGATGGAGAGATCAGACCAGAGATTCTGGTACCTGCATCCTCATTGTCCTCCAAACTGTGTCCAATGGTTGTGCTCAAAAAACTCTGTACACACACGCACTCATACACTCACACAGACACTCACACACTCTCATACAAACACACACAATGCACAAGCACAGTTACACACCCCGCTTCAAAACAGGCAAGAGCGGATGGAGAGATCAGACCAGAGACTCTGGCACCTGCATCTTCATGGTCCTCCAAACTGTTTCCAGTGGTTGTGCTAAAACGACTCTGTACACACACGCACTCACACACACATCACACAAGCATACTTACACACCCCTCTTCAAAACAGGAAGAAGTTGATGTCAGAAGTTATCGCTACATTCACACAGAAGAGAAGCCATACCAGTGCACTCAGTGTGACAAGAGTTTCAAGTGGAAGAATCAACTCAAACAACACCAGCGTATTCACACAGGAGAGAGGCCATACACATGCACTCATTGTGGCAAGGGTTTCACTTCATTGAGTAGTCTCAACCTACACCGGAGGATTCACACAGGAGAGAAGCCGTTCCAATGTACTGAGTGTGGCCTGAGTTTCATGCGAAATCATCAACTCGAACACCACCAGCATATTCATACAGGAAAGAGGCCATACCACTGCACCCAGTGTGGCAAGGGTTTCATTCAAGAAGGAAATCTAAAAATACACCAGCGAACTCACACAGGAGAGAGGCCATACACCTGCACAGAGTGTGGCAAGGGTTTTGCTGACAGTGGTGGTCTCAAAACACATCGGCTCATTCACACTGGGGAGAAGCCGTTTCACTGCACTGAGTGTGGCCAGAGTTTCACTACAAGCAGTAGTCTCAAAGTACACATGAGGCTTCACACAGGAATGAGGCCATACATCTGTACTCAGTGTGGCAAGACTTTCAACCGAGAGGAACATTTCAAACTACACCAGCGGGTTCATTCAGGAGAGAGGCCATACACCTGCACTAATTGTGGCAAATGTTTCTCCCAAGCAACCCATCTCAGAGTACACCGGCGCATTCACACAGGAGAGAAGCCGTACACCTGCACTCAGTGTGGCAAGAGTTTTGTTGAAAGAAGTAGACTCAAAATACACCAGCGTCTTCATACAGGAGAAAGGCCGTACCACTGCACTCAATGTGGCAAGAGTTTCAGTCGACAAAATAAACTCAATCAACACAAGCGTATTCATACAGGAGAGAAGCCATACCACTGCACTCAGTGTGGCAAGAGTTTCTCTGTGAGTGGTGCTCTCAAAAATCATTGGCGGGTTCACACTGGGGAGAAGCCATTTCACTGCACTGAGTGTGATAAGAGTTTCAGTGATAGGGGAACTCTCAAAGTACACCGGAGGCTTCACACAGGAGAGAGGCCATACACCTGTACTCAGTGTGGCAAGAGTTTTGCCCAAAAAGGAAATATGACACTACACCAGCGCATCCACACAGGACAGAAGCCATACACTTGCACTCAGTGTGGTAAAAGTTTCATCCAGAAGGGAAATCTCAAACTACACCAGCGGATTCATACAGGGGAAAGGGGGAAACCATAAACGACACCATCACATTCACACAGGAAGGAGGATGTAGCGCTGCATTAAAAGAGGCAAGAGGTTCCTTCCACTCAAACTTCACCAGCTCATTCAAACTGGAGTGAGGTCATTCCACTGCTGCTCATTATACCAGCTTGCATCAGAACATTTTATATTGGTTCACAAGGCTTGCTGTAGCGATGAACTATTGGAATGCTACATACTGTATCTGGACTAACAATAATGTGGTGCTTGTAGTTACTTTGATAAAGGGCTTCAACTGTTGACTATCAATAACTGTCTAATAAATGGTCTATGTATCTCTGATTTGTGGTCTCATGAATCATGTTACAGTTGGTGTTTTATTATTTTAAGGATAGCATATCAGGTAACTTAGCATGTCCACTAACAAGCGGTGCCTGGTAACCTATGGTAACCAGCAGTATGTGGAAGGATGACGTGTGTGTGTGTGTGTGTGTGTTACAATGATTCAATAACCGGCCACTGGTGGCAATAACAGGTAACCTTTATGACAGCGCTGATCTACAAATGCTAATGTTTGGAATAGATGTTGAAATGAAATGGTAAACTTTGCTGCCCATGGTACATATCAGCGTTGCCTCTTTGTGACCGACACATCTTCATCCAGGAATGTACTATGTAGAAGTTAATCATCCAGGTATATACTATGTAGAAGTTTATCTTCCAGGTATGTACTATGTAGAAGTTTATCTTCCAGGTATGTGCTATGTAGAAGTTTATCTTCCAGGTATGTACTATGTAGAAGTTTATCTTCCAGGTATGTACTATGTAGAAGTTTATCTTCCAGGTATGTGCTATGTAGAAGTTTATCTTCCAGGTATGTACTATGTAGAAGTTTATCTTCCAGGTATGTACTATGTAGAAGTTTATCTTGCATCAAAGCAAATACTTTTGGAATAGACAGTGCTACCAGGATTTACATTTTCCATTTAGTCATTTAGCAGACAATTTTATCCAAAGCGACTTACAAGGATAGTTTATCAGGTAATGGAGCATGTCTACTAACAAGCCGTGCCTGGTAACCCATGGTAACCAGCAGGATGTGGAAGGATGACGTGTGTGTGTGTGTGTGTGTGACAATGTTTTTGTTCTTGCTTCCAGGTATGTACAGTACTATGTGGAAGTTTATCTTGCATCAAAGCAAAGACCTTTGGAATTGACAGTGCTACCAGGATTTAATGTAAAGTAGATTTTTAAGATCGTGTTATCTCTATCATCATGTATTTTACAGCCCTAAGACTTCTGGTTGTTTCTTTATTTATTTAGCAAATCATTTTGTCAAAAGGCACAGGTAACTGATTCACTCAGGAGGCATGCACACGGAGTCTAGTTTGCCTGAATCCGGAGAGAAACGTCTGCGGATCGACCTTTCGTGCACACGAACCCACTGAATGCGCACACTGAATCCGCACTGGTTCGAATCGGGGTTCCAAAGTGAGTAGGTTTGCATCTGCTCACGGGCTGGTGTTCGTGTGCACGGATTCACGCAACCCGTTCCAATCTGATAATGTCATGTCATATTTTCTTCAGCCTATTCATGACTATAGGTCTTTTTGTTTTTAACAATTCATTTGATTGTTTTTATTTGATTGTTTTTTATTTCGTGTATATACACAGGTTACATTGGGCCGGAGCGCTCCGGAGCTCAGCTCCGCCTCCTTACGTCCACAACCAATCCTGTCGGAGCTCGGCTCCGTCTCCCTCAGTGTAAAATAATCATATACTACTTTTAATATTTTTTTAATTTCCTGACTAACGCATTGCAAGATGAGACTATATAACTCACAAGACTACTCGAAGACACTGTAGCCAATCAATGATTTATGGAATTATGAGACGTGATAGGGCATTCTGCTGATTCTCTCATGAAGTGCATGTCGGTGAATGTCAAAAATCGACAGCTAGAATCTTTGGTGATTGTTCAAATGGTTTTCTAAAGGAACATTGTTGTTGTTAGTAAGCTGTCCAAATAGCCACCGCTAGAATGTGTGGAGAAGGTTAGTGTTTTATGATCTGTTTTTGCTGTTCAGACTGACATTTCAGCCTGAAACAACAAATGAACTAAGCTAACTTTAAGGACGCAGCCAAGCAGTTTAGCCTTCACTCAGAACAGAACCTTATAGCCAACTAGCCAAGCTATCCTAACCCAAAGAAAAATCTTCACTTAACGACGAAGTGCAGATGAACTCGCATTAAGGGGCTAATATTCATAGGGGCACAAGGGCACAACAAACGCCTATGATGGCCAATGACGCCTGAACTAAAAAGCGAGTAACACCATACAAACCACAGGCTAGCTAGCCGCTAGCAAATGTCAAATATTGTATCCTATCGCTACCTGCTTTAATTGTTTTATTATTATTTTTTGGGAAATTCATAATTTCTTAGTTCATTGACTGACAAAGGGGTCTTTAGTGTTACCTAGATTCCTATGTTCTTTAAAATATAGACCTGAAATAGTCAAACTCAACTATTAGTTTTCCAATATTTACTTAAAAATATATTTTTGACAATACCAGTTTAACTAAAATACTAGGCTAATATGATATATAAAGACATGTGTACCTATGCTGTGCTTTCAGCTCTAAATTACACAACATATTTAAGTTCACACATAGGCTTACTTAAGGTTGTTGGTGCAAAGTAATTTTGAAAAACAGAAATAGATTCCAATGATCCTGAAACAAGTGATGATATAGGCTACCTTATAAATACCAATGTCAGTTTTAATGATAGCTGCACTAATGTACTCATTATATTCTTCATTCAGCTTTGTTATGTGCGAATATTTTTTTGTTGTAGTTGTTTGATGATATTTGAAAGATACATTGAATTGTAGCCATTTTGTTTGAAACATCAGAAGTGGAAAAAGAGCCCCTTAAGTGAAATAATGCATTAATTCATAATGTATGTGAGAGCAATATAAATAAAAGTGCTTTTGAAAGATGTCCATTGACCGCACATAAGGGCTCCCCCTCCTCACAAAAAGCCAATTTAACCAATGTATATATTTATTTATTTATTTATTTTGCTAAGTGTGTTTGTTTGTTTATTTTAGATCATTGAATGTTTTCTCTGCACAAAGCACATTGTGTCTATGTATATCATATGAAGTGTGCTATATAAATAAATAAGTAAACTTGAACTTGAACAAGGGCATCGTTATAGAGGTGGTTAGGGAAATGTGTTATCTCTGAGGGTCATCTGGTTAGAATGAGAAAGAACGGACACTTGGATATCCAGTTTGATTATTAGCACTTTGTATTGCTTTCACACAAATTCATGGAATGAATTGCAGTTGGATGCATGTTTGTTTGTGTGTGTGAATGTGGGTGTGGTTCTGAAAGTAAAGTACAAACAGAAATGTACATTAATCCACAACCCTATAGTAACATTTAAATAATACATTTACAGGGAACTATTATACATGTCAATGTATTAAGTAATGAAATGCTAATAGCTTAATCTAAATCAACAAGGGCATCTACACTTAATGAAAGATCGCTCAAAACTTTGCATAGGTAAACTTCAACACTAGTACTTGTATATTAGCAGCTTATGCTAAGCTAGTTCTCTAACTGTTCCATCCTGCTAGCTTAATTAAATGACATTCCTCGTAACAATTATGAGCAAGCTATATCTAAACTATAACAAACACATAATGACACGGTAAAGGTAAGTCAACTTACTTATACATGGACGCACACGAATGTAACTAAGTCCAACGTTCAATTATATGAAATTATTGCTCAAAGCAAACTGTCGCAGTCGCACCATCTATTTATGCCGTGAAGCAAAAACTAAAACTATAATCTGGTCATTATCCAAAACATGCTCTGTCTGGGCAACTTAACAAATAACTGCTATGGACTTTTTAACAGGCATCTGACTTATTTCTACTGAGAAGCAAAGCTGGTTCTGAATGAGGTTTTATCATATGAACTGCTGAAGAGAGATGACCCACGAGAGTGGTTATACGCAGAGAAAACACAACAAGACTTGAAAAACAGGAGCACGTTTGTATTTTACAAAATGAAACAAAAAAACTGGGAGGGAAATAAGAAGTGAAGAACATTCAAACGACAATTCATGAATTATAATGAATACTTTCAGAGTGAATGTATTATGCTCCACCAAATTATTTCGGCTTATTACACGGCTCTTCTTAATGCTGTAGAATTAAGCAATAAGCCCCAAGAGGCCGTGCTTTGCGCTGATTTTAGAACAGGTAAGGGAGTTGTTAGGCACGACGCGAAGCGGAGTGCCGTTAAACCCCCTTACCTGTTCTAAAATCAGCGCAAAGCACGGACTCGCGGGGCTTATTGCTTTTCTAAACCTGTTACTACACATATTTGATATGGTTTCATAAATAAAGACAATTCAATTTAAGAAACAATAGTTTAATGATAAACCGTCATTCTTCCGCCACTAAAAATTATAGTTCCTAAATAAATCGTTGCCACGCAACCCTTGAAGCAACGCAACAGCCAGATGGAACACTGGGTATGAAATGCGCTATATGAATGCCTTGCCATTCGCTGCGCAGTAATATGGAATGTAATCAGGTCAAATTGTAAGGTAATGCTGGGTTTTACAACGGCTTTTAGCCAATCACAATCAAGGATTTGAACAATCAGGTTTAGAATGCTCCATTCACTTGAATGGGGCTTCCCAACGTTCTGCGGTCAACTATTTTCCGATAACTGACCGTTGCTATGGACTTAATGACCGCTGTCAAGGAAAGTGGCCTTTTTGCCTCTAATTCACGTCTTTCGTAGCACTCCGCAAGTAGTACGGTAACTTATCAATGGAGTTTCAGCGGACGGTTGAGCAGCTGTGTTCTAAAGAATGTTCAACTGTCTTTGAAGTTCAACGTCTTTGGCGAACTATTTCTCTCCTTTTAAACACTACGTATAGTAACAAATGCATTGTAAAAAGACACACGGTGTTAAGTAATTTGTTTGTTTTAGTTGTAACCGTATAATAAGCGGGATAATGTATAGAACGCCGGTCATTGTCGGGAAAATAAGCCCCTTCAGGGTGAAGCAACACCCCTCCGCTTTCGCGTCGGGGTGCTGTTCGCCCTGTCGGGGCTTATTTTCCCGACAATGACCTGCGTTCTATACATTATCCCTAACTTAATCGCCATCGTTAAAGTTCTTGAAGGACACATAAACCAGAGTGCGAGGTTCCCACAGTCACACTCCAGTCCACACGGTGGCTGTATGCTCTTAGTGGTTTATCATCCGGCAATGTTTGGTGACAGAAGAAGACGTGAGGCTAACACGGGTATATTTCAAAGTCGCGTTTGTTATTGTACCTTGATAAACGTCCTTTGAGATAACAACGGAAAGGACAGGTCAACGTATGAAAACATATTGGGATAATGTATTTTCTTGAACTATCATAACATCTGAGTTATTCCATGGTTAATTCATAACATACATCAGGACTTTCATGTATCAGCCGAAGGCTAGCAAGATATCTAGAGACCGCGAAAACAATGCAATAAGGTTGAACTAGAAATCTGAGCTTGAAAGTCATTAACGCTACATATTCGCTCGATATTCGACATCCGACTTCTCTTCGGTCGGTTGCTAACATGAATCTTGGGCCGACGTCCAGCTCTGGCTGTAATGAAACATCCCAGGGACCCCTGACACTGACGGTGATAAAAGAAGAGGAATGTGGACATATGATTACATGGCAACATGACGAGGGAAAGCTCATTGCAGATCTTCACTGTAAAACTGAAACAGAGTCACTTAGCCCCAGTGAATTACTGCAGACTAAAGTTGGAGTGAAGAAAGAAGGGGATGTGCAAGAACACCAAGACTGTGATTCTCCGCAGGAAAGTAAGTTCACACTGATACACTAGGAGCTGTGTTCATTAACTAAGATGGTTTTCTTTACATCTTCTCGTGAAGTGATACAGTTTTAGAAAGTTGGTCAGTTAAAGAAACTGTAGAAAATGACTGTCAGTCTCTTCGTTTGGTCTCTGATGTAGCAACCCATTCAGTGCCTAATGTGTGTTGGAGTGGGAACTCAAAGGAGAGCACCTCCCTTTGATAATCGACTGCAGGCACTAAATGGGGTGCTACGTTAGTCTATTATTGTATACTTTATTCAACAAAGGCTAACTTTATCTCTACCATATTGCTCTCTTACTGTCATAAAATGTATTGATAAACAAGAAACGGTTGTATTTTAGAGACATAATGAATGCAGAAGATGCGGCCTGATGTTGAGTGACTTTGGTTGGGTAATGATGACATCAGAGATTTAGTCATTTAGCAGAAGCTTTTGTCCAAAGTGACGTACAAGGGAGAGAACAGTCAAGCTACGAGCAATAGAACCTGGTGTAACAATAAATACTACCTTACATGAGAAATATAAAAAACGAAATAGAAAAGAAAAAGAAGTGCAGGAACGTAACTGCTGTAATTGCAAGTTAAGCCCTAGTCGAAGTGCCAGTAAGGACAGGAGGTGCTCTCTGAAGAGTTGGGTATTCAAAAGCTTCTTATAGGTAGAGAGGGACGCCCCTGCTCTGGTAGTGCTAGGCAGTTCATTCCACCAACCAGATCATAATCTGTCATAACTACCTGTACACTGCTTTCATTCCCATGTGTGATCCATGTGATTCCTTTTAGTCATCCTCTACTCCTGCTGAGTAATCATTCTTTGCATTTTCTTGTGGAAATGCATCTGTAATTAACACAAATACTTTAGTTGATGTTGTTTTCTTCTCCTCCTCCTCTGGTGCCTTCACATCCCCCTCAGGAACCCCAGCTGAGTCCAGAGTCGGCTCCGTGAGGCGCAGCCAGCGTCAAGCTCCTGTCCTGACGACTCAGGTGAATAGCAAGACTCTTTTGGCCATTACGATAAATAGGAAAGGATTGTATGCATAGATAAATAAAGGGATAATAACCTTGTCTAGCATAAGTGACGAGCAGTAAAGAAAAGTGACCGGGGTGTTAACAGTGCACATTGAAATTTCACATTTTAGTGAATGTCTGAGTTTGATGTTCTGATAGCCATCAAGGAAAAACTGTCCTTTAGACGTGTGGTCCTTGCTCTCGAGGTTGCTCCGTCTACCAGAGGGCAGGAGGGTAAACAGGTGGTGGTCCGGGTGTGATGTACAAAACCCCAGATGCGGGGCCATCATGTGTTAATGATCTAGTTCAAAAAATGAAGGAATAATAACCTTGTCTAGCACCATTGTGTAGCACTATTGAAACAAAAACAGATTTTAGCCAAACAAAAAGCTCCATGGAGGAATGAGGAAATGATTCAACTTAAGAGATCTTGCAGAAGGTCTGAGTGTTATTAGGGAATGACTCTCAATAGCAGCTATCAGACAACAATATAACTATAGTCTAGGGGTAGGCTGTATCTGGATCCCGCTGTCTACCGCAGAACCTCCCCTAATATACACTGCTCAAAAAAATTAAAGGAACACTTTTTGATCAGGGTATGGCATTAATTCAATTGCACTTTTTAAATAATTATCTAGTCAGTTAAGTAGCAGAGGGGGTTGTTAATCAGTTTCAGCTGCATTGGTGTTAATAGAATTAACAACAGGTGCACTAGAAGGACAACAATGAGACGAACCCCAAAATAGTGGTGGTTTTGCATGTTGAGGCCATTGCATGTGGAGGTTTTCCATTAGTGTTGGCTTTAGCTAGAGTCATTATCTCTACTGGGAGCCTGAGGCGATCTCTTAACCCTACAGAAGTTGCACAGATTGTCCAACTCCTCCAGGATGGCACATCCACGCGTGCCGTTGCAAGGAGATTTGATGTGTCTCTCAGCATAATCTCCAGAACATGGAGGAGATTCCAGGAGACAGGCAGTTACTCTAGGAGAGCTGGACAGGGCCGTAGAAGGTCCTCAACCCATCAGTGGGACCGTTATCTGCTGCTTTGTGCAAGGAGGAACAGGTTAAGCACTGCCCGAGCCCTAGAGAATGACCTCCAGCAGGCCACTGGTGTGAATGTCTCTGCCCAAACAGTCAGAAACAGACTTCTTGAGGGTGGCCTCAGGCGCGACGTCCTGTAGTATGCCCTGTGCTCACTGCCCAGCACCGTGGAGCTCGATTGGCATTTGCTATAGAACACCAGAATTGGCATGTCCGCCACAGGCGCCCTGTGCTTTTCACAGATGAGAGAAGGTTCACCCTGAGCACCTGTGATAGACGTGAAAGGGTCTGGAGAAGCCAAGGAGAACACTATGCTGCCTGCAACATCATACAGCATGAAGGGTTTGGTGGTGGGTCAGTGATGGTCTGGGGTGGCATATCCATGGAGGAATGCACAGACCTCTACAGGCTAGAGACCGGCAGGCTTACTGCCATTAGGTATCGGGATGAAATCCTTGAAGCCATGGTCAGACCCTACGCTGGTGCAGTAGGTCCTGGGTTCCTCCTGATGCACGACAATAACTGGCTTCGTGTGGTAAGAGTATGCAGACAGTACCTGGAGGATGAAGGAATTGATGCAATTGAATGGCCCTTAAGATCACCTGACCTAAACCCGATAGAACACCTCTGGGACATTATGTTTCGGTCCATCAGACGCCGCCAGGTTGCTCCTCAGACTTTGCAGGAGCTCACTGATGCCCTTAGACAGATCTGGGAGGACATCCCACAACACACCATCCGTTGTCTCATAAGGAGCATGCTGTAACGTTGTCACAACTTTCTCCAGCTCAAACAGAGGTATTATTCATTGGTGAAAAAATTGAAAGAGAGAAACTATCTGCACATTTTAAAACACTAGCACTTTACACCAAGCACCAAGCCAGAAACCTAGGGGCCATATTTGACTCCGATCTTAATTTTGAAACCCATATCAAAAATATTATTAATTAAAGCATCTTTTCACACTTAAGAAACATTGCTAGGGTGCAACCGTTTCTCGCTCAGGCTGACACTGAAAGAATGATGCATACGTTCATCACGAGCAGGCTAGACTACTGCAACTCACGTTTGTATACCCCCCCCCCCCCACAGCAGCTGTCTGTTAGTGTGACCATAACCGTGCTAAGCAGTCCTTTATGGTGCCAGTGTGGTTAGTACGAGATTTACTGTTTATTTATCTCTGGCAAAATCAGTCTGGCAAAAGTGTTAACGTAAACCCGCGCACAACCATCTTGGATTTTAGGATTGAATCACATCAGAGCACGAACAGAATAGGAGGTCCACATCCTATCAACAGGACACAGAACTGGTGTTTGGTGATCCAACTCTCTGACAGAACTGGCTTCTGTTCCTCCTCAGGTTCCCAGAGCGGACTCGGACCAGGGTGGAGGGGGAGACCCTGTGGAGAGTGGAGATGGACAGGGAGGGAGAGAGCAAGACCCAACAGCAGAGAGACCTGGTGAGAGGATTTACACGGGAGAGTGTATGCACACACATACACACACACACACACACACACACAATAAAAGGCAGTTGACAGTTTGCTTGCTGTATGAACAGTAAAGGCAAACAGCTGGTGAGAGGGTTTACACATGAGAGTGTATGCACACACACACACACACACACACACACACACACACACACACACACACACACACACACACACACACACACACACACACAATAGAAGGCAGTTGACAGTTTGCTTGCTGTATGAACAGTGAAGGCAAACAGCAAGTCTGATTTTTTTTATGTGTGTGTGTGTCAGGTGTGTCAAAGAGAGAGAGGTTGAAACAGCAGAAAGACCAGTCGAACATCCACAAGCATGGAGGCAGCCTGCGAAAAAGACCCAGAGTGAGCTACGCAAAGGAAGAGGAGCCCAAAGATGAAGATCGCCTCTGTGAGCTGCCCTTACTGCTGCCTCTCTTTATCTCTTACACACACACACACACACACACACACACACACACACACTGTGAGCTGCTCTTACTGCTGCCTCTTCACCTCTTAACTTTCTCCTTCTAAACATTGATCTGCTGATGACTCCATAGTGCCTACAGACATTTTACATGAACATTTTCACAGTTGATGGTTATTCTTCTTCACAACAGAATGATTGTACATCTTTAGGTTGCATAAAAATGTAAATTAATCATCTTAGGTTTGTTCCTGTTTTCTGCAGACTGTGAGGACTGTGAGTCTTTCTATCTTGATGAATGTGGGGTCCATGGCCCAAGCGGGAAATTCTTACGATATACCGTTGAAAGGACACCTTTGTGTTAAAAAAAAATACAATTAAACAACAGTGTCTAAAATACACGCTCTCTGAAGTGATTACTTGATAATTTATAACATTTAGTCATAAGAAGAAAAACTAACTTTTAATCGCGATTAATTAATTTCATAATGTGCAATTTTTATAAAGTGACAGCCTTAATAAATAAACTTATGGAAAACTAAAACCTAAAACCTAAATCTTTGCCTGAACCTGCATTTGTTCTTTCTGTATCCTTTCTTTCAGGGGTAACAGCGTCTCAGGTGTTCTCATGCACACTGTGTCCGATTTCCTACACGGCTCAAATCTACCTCCACCATCACATCAAGAGGCGCCACACGGTTGAGTACGTGAGACTGCTGACATCTGGAGAGATCAGACCAGAGACTCTGACACCTTCCAGAAGCAGTGGTGGCGGCAACCAACACACACAAAAAACTTTGAAGTCAAGGTCAACATCCAATAACTTCACACACCCCTCTTCAAAACAGGAAGGAGCGGATGGAGAGATCAGCCTAGATACTCAGGCGCCTGCATCCTCATTGTCCTCCAAACTGTGTCCAGTGGTTGTGCTAAAACGACTCTGTACACACACGCACTCACACACACATCACACACGCACACTTACAAACCCCTCTTCAAAACAGGAAGAAGTTGATGTCAGAAGTTATCGCTACATTCACACAGAAGAGAAGCCATACCAGTGCACTCAGTGTGACAAGAGTTTCAAGTTGAAGAATCAATTCAAACAACACCAGCGTATTCACACAGGAGAGAGGCCATACACATGCACTCATTGTGGCAAGGGTTTCACTTCATTGAGTAGTCTCAACCTACACCGGAGGATTCACACAGGAGAGAAGCCGTTCCAATGTACTGAGTGTGGCCTGAGTTTCATGCGAAATCATCAACTCGAACACCACCAGCATATTCATACAGGAAAGAGGCCATACCACTGTACCCAGTGTGGCAAGGGTTACATCCAAGAAAGACGTCTAAAAATACACCAGCGGACTCACACAGGAGAGAGGCCATACACCTGCACTGAGTGTGGCAAGACTTTCGCTGAAAGGGGTAGTCTCAAAACACATCGGCTCATTCACACTGGGGAGAAGCCATATCACTGCACTGAGTGTGGCCAGAGTTTCCTTTTAAGTAATGGTCTCAAACTACACCTGAGGATTCACACAGGAGAGAGGCCATACATCTGTACTCAGTGTGGCAAAAGTTTCAACCGAGAGGAACATTTCAAACTACACCAGCGAGTTCATACAGGAGAGAGGCCGTACACCTGCACTCATTGTGGCAAAGGTTTCTCCCAAGCAACCTATCTGAATATACACCGGCGCATTCACACAGGAGAGAAGCCGTACACCTGCACTCAGTGTGGCAAGAGTTTTTCCTCAGGAAGTAAACTCAAAATACACCAGCGTCTTCATACAGGAGAAAGGCCGTACCACTGCACTCAATGTGGCAAGAGTTTCAGTCAACAAAATAAACTCAATCAACACAAGCGTATTCATACAGGAGAGAAGCCATACCACTGCACTCAGTGTGGCAAGAGTTTCTCTGTGTGTGGTACTCTCAAAAATCATTGGCGGGTTCACACTGGGGAGAAGCCGTTTCACTGCACTGAGTGTGATAAGAGTTTCAGTGATAGGGGAGCTCTCAAAGTACACCGGAGGCTTCACACAGGAGAGAGGCCATACACCTGTACTCAGTGTGGCAAGAGTTTTGTCCAAAAAGGAAATATGACACTACACCAGCGCATCCACACAGGACAGAAGCCATACACTTGCACTCAGTGTGGTAAAAGTTTCATCCAGAAGGGAAATCTCAAACTACACCAGCGGATTCATACAGGGCAAAGGGGGAAACCTCAAACGACACCATCACACTCACACAGGAGAGAGGATGTAGCACTGCATTAAATGAGGCAACAGGTACCTTTGAGACACTCAAACTTCACCAGCTCATTGAAACTGGAGTGAGGCCATTCAACTGCTGTGCATTGTACCAGCTTGCATTGGAACATTTTATATTGGTTTACAAGGCTTGCTGTAGCGATGAACTATCGGAATGCTACATACTGTATCTGCAATAATGTGGTGCTTGGAGTTACTTTGTTAAAGGGCTTCAACTGTTGACTATCAATAACCGTCTAATAAATGGTCTATGTCTCTCTGATTTGTGGACTCATGAATCATGTTACAGTTGGTGTTTATTATTTTGAGGATAGCATGTAACGGAGCATGTCTACTAACAAGAGGTGCCTGGTAACCCATGGTAACCTGCAGGATGTGGAAGGATGACTTGTGTGTGACAATGTTTCAATAATCGGCAACTGGTAGCAATAACAGGTAACCTCTATGAGAGCATTGATCTACAAATGCTAATGTTTGGAACTGATGTTGAAATTAAATGGTACATATAAGCGTTGCCTCTTTGTGACCGACACATCGGATCACATCTTTCATCCAGGTATGTACTATGTAGAAGTTTATCTTGCATCAAAGCAAATACTTTTGGAATAGACAGTGCTACCAGGATTTACATTTGACATTTACTTTTAGTCATTTAGCAGACGCTTTTATCCAAAGCGACTTACAAGGATGTATACACATTTTACACTGATGGCACACTGCACACCAGGAGCAATTAGGGGTTCAGTGTCTTGCTCAAGGACGCTACAACAGGGTATCGAACGAGCAACCTTCTGATTACTAAACTACTTCTCTTCCTCCTGTACCACTGTCGCCCATTTAATGTAAATGTTCATTTTTAAGATTGTGTTATCTTTTTCATCATGTGATTTACACGCCCTAAGACATGGTTGTTTCTATATTTATTTAGCAAATGATTTTGTCAAAAGAACCAGGTAACTTATTCACTCTGTTAACAGCATAGACTCCGTGACCTCAATGACCTTGGCATTGATAACGTCTTGATAACGCCTTGCTTTGAACACAAGTCATTGGTATAAAATCTGAATCAGGGTGGAGCCTGAAGAGTTTCCAAACCTGTTTGCAGGTGAACTAGAAACCCAGATCCTAACAGACATTTCAGTCTA
>NC_137920.1:7276938-7341938 GCF_963457725.1 Sprattus sprattus | reverse complement strand
AGTCTAAGGGCATGTAAAACACTTGATGAGATAACATGATCTTAAAAATTAACCTTTACATTAAACCCTGGTAGGACTGTCTATTCCAAAAGTCTTTGTCTTAAATAAGATAAGCTGAGATAAATAAAATAAATCCCAATATACCTAATGATCACATTTTTGGTTTTGGAATTTGAGAACGGCCAGGAACCTTGAGTAAAAATTAGCATTTGTAGATCATAACTTTAATAAAGGCTACCTGTTATTGCTACCAGTGCCTGATTATAAAAACATTGTCACATACACACACACGTCACATACTTTGAGATTTATTTTAGCAGTTGAATGAGGTAACAGGGACATTACACATCGAGTGACAACACATTAAGCTGTAGCAACCCATTACATACCGGCCCCTAATTGATAATGGCTGGCAGACATAACAATTCAATGAACAAACAAACAAACATGTTGCAATACGCCCACATATGAGCCTGATAGGATTTAATAGGCATACAGTGGGGGAAATAAGTATTTTAACCCCTACAGAGTTCGCAAGTTTGGCCACTTGCAAAGAAATGTGTGATCTAGAATTGTATTGGTAGGTGTATTTTAACAGTGAGAAGCAGAATATCAACAAAACATTTCAGAAAACTGCATTTTATAACATTTATGACTTTATTTACATTTGAAGCAAAAAATAGGTATTTGAACCCCCAAGCAAACAGCAAGAATTCTGGCTCACAATGACCAGTTATGGGCCCAAGCACACAGATTAGTCGTCATTAGGTCTAACAAGGTACACCTGATCTCAACTGGTGACGTTTATAAAAGAAACCTGTCCAAAGGATCATTCTTCACACCTTCAACCTTACTTGCTTCTTACTGATTTTTTTGGTTGATATTCTGTTTCTCACTGTTAATATACACCTACCATTACAATTATAGATCACACATTTCTTTGCAAGTGGCCAAACTTGTGAAATCGCCAGGGGTTCAAATACTTTTTTTCCCCACTGTAATTAAAACTTCATGCACAAAACACAGCTTTGTTGCTGGTCTTTCAAATACATTAGATTTGGTTTGTAGTCTTACTGAATGTAAATCACCCTTTTCACCTGGAAAGATAAAGAATTTGAGAACGGCGAGGAACCTCGAGCAAAAATTGGCATTTGTAGACCATAACTTTAATACGGGCTACCTTTTATTGCTAGGGTTAGACACACACACACACACACACACACACACACACACACACACACACACACACACACACGTCAGCCTTCTGGTTACCATGGGTTACCAGGCACTGCTTGTTAGTAAACATGCTCCATTAACTGAAATGCTATCCTTAAAATAATAAACACCAATTGTAACATGTTTCATGAGACCACAAATCAGCGAGACATAGACCATCTCTTAAACGGATTAAGCCATTTAACAAAGTAACTACAAGCAAACATTATTGTAAGTCCAAATACAGTATGTAGCATTTAGATAGTTCATCGCTTCAGCAAGCCTTGTAAACCAATATAGAATGTTTCGATGCAAGCTGGTACAATGAGCTGCAGTGGAATGGCCTCACTCCAGTGTGAATGAGCTGGGAAAGTTTGAGTGTATCAAAGGAACCTCTTGCCTCATTTAATGCAGCACTACATCCTCTCCCCTGTTTGAGTGTGATGGTGTCGTTTGAGGTTTCCCTCTAGGTTGAAGCCTTTGCCCTGTGTGAATCCGCTGGTGTAGTTTGAGATGTTCCTTCCGGATGAAACCTTTACCACACTGAGTGCAAGTGTACGGCTTCTCGCCTGTGTGGATACGCTGGTGTAGTGTCATATTTCCTTTTTGGACAAAACTCTTGCCGCACTGACCACAGGTGTATGGCCTCTCTCCTGTGTGAAGCCTCCGGTGTACTCTGAGACCTCCCGGATGACTGAAACTCTTATCACACTCAGTGCAGTGAAACGGCTTCTCCCCAGTGTGAACGCGCCAATGTTTTTTGAGACTACCACTTTCAGAGAAACTCTTGCCACACTGAGTACAGGTGTATGGCTTCTCTCCTGTATGAACACGCTTGTGTTGATTGAGTTTAGTTTGTCGAGTGAAACTCTTTCCACATTGAGTGCAGTGGTACGGCCTTTCTCCTGTATGAAGACGCTGATGTATTTTGAGTCTACTTCTTTCGACAAAACTCTTGCCACACTGAGTGCAGGTGTACGGTTTCTCTCCTGTGTGAATGCGCCGATGTGTATTCAGATGGGTTTTTTGTGAGAAACCTTTGCCACAATAAGTGCAGGTGAACGGCCTCTCTCCTGTATGAACCCGCTGGTGTAGTTTAAAATGTTCCTCTCTGTTGAAAGTCTTGCCACACTGAGTACAGATGTATGGCCTCTCTCCTGTGTGAAGCCTCATATGTATTTTGAGACTACCACTTATAGTGAAACCCTGGCCACACACAGTGCAGTGAAACGGCTTCTCCCCAGTGTGAATGAGCCGATGTGTTTTGAGACTACCACTTTCAGCAAAACTCTTGCCACACTCTGTGCAGGTGTATGGCCTCTCTCCTGTGTGAGTCCGCTGGTGTATTTTTAGATATCCTTCTTGGATGAAACCCTTGCCACACTGGGTGCAGTTGTATGGCCTCTTTCCTGTGTGAATATGCTGGTGGTGTTCGAGTCGATCATTTCGCATGAAACTCAGGCCACATTCAGTACATTTGTACGGCTTCTCTCCTGTGTGAATCCTCCGGTGTAGTTTGAAACTACTCAATGAAATGAAACCCTTGCCACAATGAGTGCATGTGTATGGCCTCTCTCCTGTGTGAATACGCTGGTGATTTTTGACTTCATTCTTCCACTTGAAACTCTTGTCACACTGAGTGCACTGGTATGGCTTCTCTTCTTTGTGAATGTAGCGATAACTTCTGACATCAACTTCTTCCTGTTTTGGAGAGGGGTGTGTAAGTGTGCCTGTGTGATGTGTGTGTGTGTGTGAGTGCGTGTGTGTACAGAGTCGTTTTAGCACAACCACTGGACACAGTTTGGAGGACCATGAGGAAGTTGGTGCCAGAGTCTCTGGTCTGATCTTTCCATCTGCTCTTGCCTGTTTTGAAGCGGGGTGTCTAACTGTGCGTGTGTTTTGTGTGTTTTTGTATGAGAGTGTGTGAGTGTCTGTGTGTGTGTGTGAGTATGTGTGTGTACAGAGTCGTTTTAGCACAACCACTGGATACAGTTTGGAGGACATTGAGGATGCAGGTGCCAGAGTCTCTGGTCTGATCTCTCCATCCGCTCCTTCATGTTTTGAAGAGGGGTGTGTGAATTTATTGGATGTTGACCTGGACTTCAAAGTTACGTTTTTATGTGTGTGTTGGTTGCTGTAACCACTGCTTGCAGAAGGTGTCAGAGTCTCTGGTCTGATCTCTCCAGACGTCAGCAGTCTCATGTACTCAACCATGTGGCTCCTCTTGATGTGCTTGTGGAGGTAGATTTGAGCCGTGAAGGAAAATGGACAGAGTGTGCATGAGAACACCTGAGACGCTGTTACCCCTGAAAGAAAGGATGTAGAAAAAACAAATGCAGGTTCAGGCAAAGAAACATGTTGGATAGTACTTACTTACTGATACCATCAACATATTGTCAGCTAGTTTTCCATAAGTGTAAAGACACAGTATTTCAGGTGTAGCATTTTTAAGTTGCGTTAATTGCATTAAAATATTATATTGCGTTAATCGTGATCGCATTTATTGCAGAGATTAACGCATTAACGTTGACAGCCCTAGTATTTATTCATGTTTCATTTTGTGTAAGAACCAAGGTCAGTCTCAGACGTTTATTTACAGTAATAGAAACAGTATTTCAGGTGTAAGATTGTGATGTACCTTTGGCGCTACTCTTGATGTCCCACAGGTAGTCGAAGCCGATTCCCAGGTCTCTGGCGTAGTCATCTCCACACCAGACAAGCAGCTCCTCTCCAGGGGCAATGGGTTTACAGCAACGATACACAATTCCACCTCTGTACTGAAACGCCACCAGGTTGCGCTCCTCACGGTCACAAGCGGAGTTCACATACCTGATGGAGAAACTAGAGATTGAAAATGACATAGAAGAGACAAAAGTATTCACTATTTCTAAAACTTTAATAATACTATCTAAAGCTGGGTGTGAAATACAACAGAGAAACTCAAGAACAGAGAAGGATGTCACCTCATCCAGTTGGAGTGAGATTCTCTCTTTGCGTTGATGTACTTGCGTGCATGTCGGCTCTTGTATATCTGTGGAAACATTTAATTCAAAACAATGAAACCTGTATCATTGCAGAATAACCAAAAAAATTAAGGGAAATTATTTCGTTTTTTGGAATTACGTTTGAAGAGGGATAAACCGATGTACACTACCGTTCAAAATGTTGGGGTCACTTAGAAATGTCCTTCTTTTTCAATGAAGATGACATTAAATGAATCAGAAATACACTTTATACATTGATAATGTGGTAAATTACTATTCTAGGTGGAAACGGCTTTTTTTTTAATTAAATATCTACATAGGTGTATAGAGGCCCTTTTCCAGCAACTTTCAATCATGTGTTCTAATGGTACAGTGTGTTTGCTAATCGCTTTAGAAGACTAATGGATGATTAGAAAACCCTTGAAAACCATTGTGCAATTATGTTAGCACAGCTGAAAACTGTTTTGTTGGTGAGAGAAGCTATACAACTGGCCTTCCTTTGAGCTAGTCGAGTATCTGGAGCATCACATTTGTGGGTTCGATTATACTCTCAAAATGGCAAAAAAAGAAAACTTTCATGTGAAACTCACCAGTCTAATCTTGTTCTTAGAAATGAAGGCTATTCCATGCGAGAAACTGCCAATAAACTGAACAATTCCTACAACGGTGTGTACTGCTCCCTTCAGATAACAGCACAAACAGGCTCTAACCAGAGTAGAAAGAGAAGCGGGAGGCCCTGGTGCACAACTCAGCAAAAAGATACGAATATTAGAGTCTCTAGTTTGAGAAATAGACGCCTCACAGGTCCTCAACTGACAGCTTTTTAAAAATGGTAATCACAAAAATGGTAATCACAAAACCTTCTAGACAGAGTGGCAAAGAAAAAAGCCATATCTGAGACTGGCCAATAAAAAGGAAAGATTGATATGGGCAAAAGAACACAGACATTAGACAGAGGAAGATTGGAAAAAAGTGTTATGGACAGACTACTCAAAGTTTGAGGTGTTTGGATCATACAGAATAACATTTGTAAAAGATGCTAGAAGAATGCCTGACGCCATCTGTCAAGCATGGTGGAGGTAATGTGATGGTCTTTCTACAAGGTAAAAGAGATTTTAAATAAGGAAGGCTATCACTCCATTTTGCACGCCATGCTATACCCTGTGTACAGCAATTGATTTGAGCCAATTTCCTCCTACAACAGGACAATGACCCAAGGCACACCTCCAAATTATGCAAGAACTATTTAGGGAAGAAGCAGGCTGGTATGGAGTCTGTAATGGAGTGACCAGCGCAGTCACCAGATCTCAACCCCATTGAGCTGTTGTGGGAGCAGCTTGGCAGTATGGTATGCAAGAAGTGCCCATCAAGCCAATCCAACTTGT
The DNA here is from genome assembly GCF_963457725.1 of Sprattus sprattus. Taxonomy (NCBI): domain Eukaryota; kingdom Metazoa; phylum Chordata; class Actinopteri; order Clupeiformes; family Clupeidae; genus Sprattus; species Sprattus sprattus. The sequence goes on along the minus strand of NC_137920.1, from coordinate 7,336,354 downwards.
GGGAGGTGCTTCAGGAAGCGTGGGGTGAAATTTCTACAGATTACCTCAACAAATTAACAGCTAGAATGCCAAAGGTCTGCAATGCTGTATTTCAGGGGTGTCAAACTCAAATACACAGAGGGCCGAAAAAAAAAAAAAATGGGTGTAAGTCGAAGGCCGGACAGTGGGGCAAGCGCTCGCTAAATTGATGTATGCTACCAATGCGGGGACAGTGCATTGTGGGACTTGCAGTATTTGTGGTGCGTTCGACAGTCCACCGGCCGCGGCAGACAAGCTCTGATAGATAAATAGATGGAGAATTTATTAATCCTGAGGGAAAATTGGGCAAACCAAATAAAATTTCACTGTTGCTCATTCAAATCAATGGAACGCTTTGCAACATTCTGAGGAGCTGGCGGGCCAGATTTAATGGCTTGTCGGGCCTAATTAGAAGTATTGGAGAATCAAAGTGAATGAACCAGCATGCTCATGAAACAGCAACCTTTGACTACACTACCTCAAGGAAATATCCCACTCTTTGACAGACAACTATTTGGCCACACACACACACTCACACACACACACAGTCTTTGGCCAGGGTCCTGAAACTCCTTGCCGAGATTGCCGGGATACGTGCAAGAATCCCAGGTATTCCCAACTGAGGAGGATGACGGGGCTCTTGATTTTTGTGAATGTTTTGCCAAAGCGCAATAGGAAACTGGGAATAATTATGTGAAGGGGTAAGACTCAAAAGGCATGGCAGATTTGTCACTCTGCTCCTGAACTTCCGTTTAGAAACACCCATTTGTTCACTCACCACCCAGGAATATCTGCTCTCTATGGCCTTGTCCCTGTCCGTCACCTCTCCCTCATAGGGGCCAAAGTGTGCCCCCCTGGGCACCGTCTGGCCCTGGTTGAAGACCCCCAGACCTGCGTTTGGGATGTTGGACTCTCTGACCACCAGTCCAGGTGGCAGGGTGAGTCTGGCTCGGTCTGGATCCCCTACAGGAGCTGGGGTGTCGGGGATGAAGTTAGGGGGACCATGGACCCCACATTCATCAAGATAGAAAGACTCACAGTCCTCACAGTCTGCAGAAAACAGGAACAAACCGAAGATGATTAATTTACATTTTTATGCAATCTAAAGATGTACAATCATTCTGTTGTAAAGAAGAATAGCCATCAACCGTGAAAATGTTCATTTAAAATGTCTGTAAGCAGTATGGAGTCATCAGAAGATCAATGTTTGGAAGGAGAGAGTTAAGAGGTGAAGAGGCAGCAGTAAGAGCAGATCACAGTGTGTGTGTGTGTGTGTGTGTGTGTGTGTGTGTGTGTGTGTGTGTGTGTGTGTGTGTGTGTGTGTGTGTGTGTGTGTGTGTGTGTGTGTGTGTGTGTGTGTGTGTGTGTGTGTGTGTGTGAGTGTTAAGAGATAAAGAGAGGCCGCAGTAAGGGCAGCTCACAGAGGCGATCTTCATCTTTGGGCTCCTCTTCTTCCGCATAGCTCACTCTGGGTCTTTTTCGCAGGCTGCCTCCACGCTTGTGGATGTTCGACTGGTCTTTCTGCTGTTTCAACCTCTCTCTCTTTGACACACCTGACACAGACACACACACACACAAAAACTTGCTGTTTGGCTTTACTGTTCATACAGCAAGCAAACTGTCATATGCCTTCTATTGTGTGTGTGTGTCATTTGACACACACAAAAAACACTGATACAGAAGAGAATGGTAACCATACACTATACTTCGATAGTTTAGATTTCTTCTTAGTATTTGTGCAAAGAAAAACATAACCTTGAACAGTGCAATTGACAAAAACATGTATTTTCACAAACAAACACTTCTTATAGAGAAGACGATGTTAAACAACGTATTGCGTGTATCTTTTCCCGAATCTCCAAACCAGACACATTGTAACAGATAACCTGCGTTTCGGATGAGCAACTGGCATTATGAATCTAACTGTATTAAGCTGGCTTCGACGGGACAGGTCAGACTGTCAGGATTAGAGATGGAGGTAAACAATCATTCTTCAGTTACCCGACTCATCTACAAATGATGATTGTGTAGGCTATAGAATTTCAAATTGTCAATATCTACATCAAAATTGTAAAACCTACTTTCAAAAACAGACTGACTGCCGGTCTCACTTTTTTATTTTTTAGGATATTTGCAGATTTTGTTCCATTTCTCTCAATGATGATCAATAATAAGTAGTTAAAGAAGCACTATTTCGATAGTTTAGATTTCTTCTTGGTATTTTTAATTGGTATTTTTAAAGTGCACGAGCTGTGGGAGCACAAGAAAATTGAACTTCTAGCAGGGATTATCATACACATATGCACAGCGTATGTTTATATGTCTATGGCCATTACAGCCTTACTATCGAGATTCAAAGTAACATGGAGACAACACTTTTTTGGGGAACTTCACGTCGATCATAGACCCTTGAATATAAAAATGACTCAGTGAAATCGGTTGAGATATGTAAACGCTAAAAGTGCTATTTATCCAGAAAAACCGCAGCTCCACCGTTCTTGCGTTACGTTTACAGGCCAAGTGTTCCCGATCCAGTATGACGGCCAAATTTAACGCCATCCAGAGGCGGAGGCGGGGTCTCCTTATTCTATGTCTATGACTCCAACAACACACGGTAGGCACTGAATGGGGTGCTAAGTCAGAAACCAGAAGAAGAGACTGAGAGTCATTTTCTACAGTTTCTTTTACTGACCAACTTTCTAAAACTGTATCAATTCACAAGACGTAAAGAAAATCCATCTTAGCTAATGAACACAGCTCTGTATCAGTGTGAACTTACTTTCCTGCGGAGAATCACAGTCTTGGTGTTCTTGCTCATCCTCTTCTTTCTTCACTCCAACTTTAGTCTGCAGTAATTCACTGGTGCTAAGTGACTCTGTTTCAGTTTTACATCGAAGATCTGCATTGAGCTTTCCCTCGTCATCTTGCCATGTAATCATATGTCCACATTCCTCTTCTTTTATCACCGTTAGTCTCAGGGGTACATGGGATGTTTCTTTAGCGCCAGAGCTGAACAGCAGCCCAAGATTCATGTTAGCAACCAACCGAAGAGAAGTCGGATGTCGAATATCAAGCGTCCTTTATGTTCTTAAAAGAAAAATGTAGCGTTAATGACTTTCAAGCTCACATTTCTATTTTAACCGTATTGCATTGTTGTCGCGGTCTTCAAACGTTTTCACACGTTGACCTGTTATTTCCGTTGTTATCCCAAAGGACGTTTATCAAGGTACAATAACAAAGGCGACTTATTCTCGTGTAGCCTCACGTCTTCTTCTGTAACCAACCATTACCGGTTGATAAACCGCTAAGAATACAGCGCCATACTGCCACCGTGTGGACTGGAGTGTGACTGTGGGAACGGAACCTTGTGTAACGGAGGTTATCTTCCCCTCGTTGTTTCACTCTGCGTTGTGTTTAGAGATGACACAGCCACCGACCTGGTTTTTCAAAGTTTATTGCTCTGATACATGAAAGTAAAGAAAATGAAATCAGTCAAGACAAAAGCTTGCAAGTCGCACAGCTCCTCTGTCATGTACTTCCAGGGAAAGAGCTCGTGCACAAACACGTGCATGAAATACTTTAATATTAAACGTGACCCACCTGATACATGAAAGTAAAGAAAATGAAATCAGTCAAGACAAAAGCTTGCAAGTCGCACAGCTCCTGTCGACACAAATCAGGTAAGCCACTTAAAATAATGTTCACAAAACAAGCTATACCATATAGACACATGTAGGCTAGTTAACTCGTTAGCCTGTGTTTTTAAGACTTTTACCTACCTCTGTCATGTACTTCCAGGGAAAGAGACAGAGGTAAGGAAGAACCAGGAGATAACTAGTTTATCACGCCCATTTAAAAACATTGTATCTAAACAAATCTGGGAACCAATTATCTGCACCTGACCGTGCTAGAGAATTAACCCATGAAGGGATGGAAATTCAGGGAAGCATATTTGACCCTGTTCTTGCTCTCTGGTTTATGTGTCCTTCAAGAAGTTTAACGTTGGCGATTAAGCCGAAATCATTTGGTGTAGCATATAATACATTCACTCTGAAAGTATTCATTATTATTCATAAATTGTCATTTGGATGTTCGTTGTGACTACCAATGTTCTTCACTTCTTTTTGCCCTCCCTGTTTTTTTGTATCCTTTTGTAAATACAAACGTGCTCCTGTTTTGCAGGTCTTGTTTTCTTTTCTCTGCTTAGAAACACTCTCGTGTGTCATCTCTCTTCAGCAGTTCATATGATAAAACCTCATTCAGAACCAGCTTTTGCTTCTTAGTAGAAATAAGTCAGATGCCTGTTAAAAAGGTCCATAGCAGGTATTTGTTAAGTTGCCCAGACAGAGCATGTTTTGGATAATGACATTGACCATATTTGGTAAAACGTTAGTCATGTGACTCCATTCCACACGGTATAGGCCCTTTAATTTTTGATTCGCGGCATAAATAGATAGTGTGACAGTTTGCTTCGAGCAATAATTTCATATAGTTGAACGTTGGACTCTGTTAAATTTGTGTGTGTCTATGTATAAGTAAGTTGACTTACCTGTAACTTGTGTCATTATGTGTTTATAATAGTTTAGTTATAGCTTGCTCATAATTGTTACGAGGAATGTCATTTAATTAAGCTAGCAGGATGGCACAGTTAGAGAACTAGCTTAGCATAAGCTGCTAATATACAAGTAGGCCTACTAGTGTTGAAGTTTACCTATGCTAACTTTTGAGCGATCTTTCATTTAGTGTAGATGCCCTTGTTGATTTAGATTTAGCTCGTAGCATGTCATTACTTAATACGTTGAATTCTTAGTTAGTTAGTAAGTTCCCTGTATCATTTATTATTTAAATGTTACTACAGGGTTGTGGATTAATGTACATTTCTGTTTGTAGCCTACTTTACTTTCAGAACCACACACACATACACACACACACACCCACATTCACACACGCAAACAAACATACATCCACCTACAATTCATTCCATTCATTTGAGTGAAAGCAATACAAAGTGCTTATAATCAAAATGGATATCCAAGTCTCCGTTCTTTCCCATTCTAACTGGATGCCCCTCAGAGATAACACATTTCCCTAACCACCTCTATAACAATGCCCTTGTGAATATCACACGTGGGTTTCATTTACATTTAGCAGACGCTTTTATCCAAAGCGACTTAAAAGGATGTATACACATTTTACACTGATGGCACACTGCACATCAGGAGCAATGAGGGGTTCAGTGTCTTTCTCAAGGACACTTCAACAGGGAATCGAACTGGCAACCTTCTGATTACTAAACAACTTCTCTACCTCCTGTACCACTGTCGCCGAACCACCTCTAAAACAATGCCATTGTGAATATCGCACGTGGGTTTCGTCTTTCCTCGCTAGTGTGACATCTTCGAAGGAGAGAGGTTGACAATAACTTCATTCAAGCAAACTAACAGGTTTATTCTGACTTGTGTTCAAAGCAAGGCGTTATCAAGACGTGAGCAATGCCAAGGTCATGGAGGTCACTGAGCCTATGCAGTTAACTGAGGCCCCCCCTGCACAGAGTTTAGTTTGCCTGAACCCAGATTCATTTTTCACACGGATCTAATCTTTAATCGCGTACAGACGGAGGCTGGTCAAGAGACATTTGTGTTCACATGAAGCCAACGGATCGGATTGAATCCGCTGTAGTACATCCCCCACACCTGTTGGTGGGTCTTTAACGGTGGTACAGACAACTGAAAAAAACTGAGAGGAAGACAGGAGCACGCATATTAAGTGACAGAAGACAATAATCGAGATCCTACGAGCAACGTTTAGCCTAGCCGCATAGTCTACATTTAATCTGGCCAGTAACACATTATGGTGGTTTATAAAATCAGTGGTCACAGCAGACTGTATGTTAAGCAGAAATTAATTCTCTGTTGTATTGATAATTAAGAGTTTAGAACAGTGCAACAAAGCAATGTGCAACATGACATGTCTGTGAGTCGTTTAAATGCCAGTGCTTTATGGAGAAGCAGAGCTTGAGCACGAGAGACCACAATGCAAGTGGTGTCGATCCCTGATGTTTCATGATTTACAATTGATTCCAATTTCATGTTTTTATAACTAACAACAAATGTAGGCTTTTGTTGAGGGCTGTGTCCTTCACGTACTGAGCCTCTGAAGTGATGTTAATGCTAGCTAGTAGGCTACGAAAGCAGCTATCATTGTCTGACAAGAGCTAACATAGCATACATTTTTATTATAGACCGTTTGGAAACTTCCGTCTATAATACAAATATTTTCACGACAGATTTGGATTAAACAGTGATAGATTCAAGTGTGGCTTGTCAATGTCATCCCTTTCCTTACAACGTCGATTTAGGTACATAGATAAATGCATTTGTATTAATCCCCTTAACGAAATTCACGTGTAATAGCAGCAAAGTATTATGAAGAGAATTATGAATCTTTTTTTTGGAAGCTGGAGATTGCCACAACCACTGCACCATGGCAACTCATTCAGTTATTAAATAATGTCGGTTGTGTCCATTGTTCTGGCTGGCCTCAAAAAAATTACGCCCATATGGCTAAGTAAGACCACAAAAACTATCCACATGAAAGTGGAGCTATCCTATCCCAAAACCAACAACTAAGAAACTAAGCACAGTAGAAAAACGTAAGTCAGGAAAAAAGCGCTTCATCATATACATGTAGTTTTTGGTGTTGCTGTTATGAAGTGATGCAACGGGGTTTATAAGGGTTCAGCCTGAGGTTGCAACTTTCGAGGCGACCACGTGGGCCAATGACATCATCAGATTAGAACGGGTTGCGTGAATCCGTGCACACGAACACCAGCCCGTGAGCAGATGCAAACCTACTCACTTTGGAACCCCGATTCGAACCAGTGCGGATTCAGTGTGCGCATTCAGTGGGTTCGTGTGCACGAAAGGTTGATCCGCAGACGTTTCTCTCCGGAATTCAGGCAAACTAGAGTCTGTGTCGTGCCCCCTGAGTGAATCAGTTACCTGTGCCTTTTGACTAAATTATTTGCTAAATAAATAAACAACCAGAATTCTTAGGGCTGTAAAACACATAATACAAAATTTACTTTACATTAAACCCTGGTAGCATTGTCTATTCCAAAATGCTTTGCTTTGATGCAAAATAAACCTCTACATAGTACTGGTCATACCTGGATGCAAGATAAACTTCTACATAGTACTATACACCTGGATGCAAGATAAACCTCTACATAGTACTGTCCATACTTGGATGCAAGATAAACCTCTACATAGTACTGTACATACTTGGATGCAAGATAAACCTCTACATAACTGTACATACTTGGATGCAAGATAAACTTCTACATAGTACTGTACATACTTGGATGCAAGATAAACCTCTACATAGTACTGTCCATACTTGGATGCAAGATAAACCTCTACATAGTACTGTACATACTTGGATGCAAGATAAACCTCTACATAACTGTACATACTTGGATGCAAGATAAACTTCTACATAGTACTGTACATACTTGGATGCAAGATAAACCTCTACATAGTACTGTCGATACTTGGATGCAAGATAAACCTCTACATCAGGGGTTTTCAACTGGTTTTGTCCCAGGGACCACCATTCTGACTAGAAAGTAATCCGCGGCCCCCTGATGTGCCTGCGCGCGTGCGTGTGTGCTTTCGTTCGTGCATGTGTGGGGAGAGGGGAGACCTGTCAGTGTAATATCTGGGCATGGTGAAGTCCACACAGCCTGTCTATTCGTGGCGAAATGGTAGACAGCGACAGTCTCATATCATTCTCTTGCCCTGTACTTATTCTTCAAGTCACACAGGTAGTTTGAAAGTTGGCAAAATACACCTTATTACTTTTGCAGCAAGCTCTGGAAATTCGGTCTTGCAACTTATCCAGAACTTAAGTCATATGAAAATCACTCAACATCTGTTGCATGTACTCAATAAGCTTGGCATTCAAGAAAACGTAATGCGTCTCCATATGCCGAAGTAGTTTTTCTACATTCTGTCAGCGTGAATCTCCTTTATATTATTTTAGACATATTTTTCTTATTTCAGACATTTTCAAGAGTAATCTGTAATTATTTTGAAATATCAAAATATCAAAGCTTTTTTTTTTAAATCGCGGACCCCCTGCAATACCGCCGCGGACCACCGGTTGAAAACCCCTGCTCTACATAGTACTGTACATACTTGGATGCAAGATACACTTCTATATAGTACTGTACATACTTGGATGCAAGATACACTTCTATATAGTACTGTACATACTTGGATGCAAGATAAACTTCTACTCTACATACCTGGATGCAAGATAAACTTCTACATGGTGCACGTGGGAGCACAGTATAATACTGAGCTACTGTGTTGTTGAACCCCAGGAATAACCTGGTTGACACGCTTAGATGAGTTCTAGATGATTAGTCAGGAGATAAAGTCCATACACGTCTTGATTGCGTTAAACAGTTCTCCATTTATTGTACGATTGTCCATTAAAACGCAGAGCAACGACATGTTACTCGCTCAAACCTTCGCGGTATAGCAGTCAAAACCATTTACCCATCGGAGGGCAACACCTGACCAGACCAGTAGGCTTATAATTAAAACTTCATGCACAGCTTTGTTTGTAGTCTTTCAATTACATCAGATTTGGTTTGTACCCTTTTCATCTCGAAAGATAAAGAATTTGAGAATTTGCCCAACGGCCAGGAACCTCGATTATAACTCTAATAAAGGCTACCTGATTGTTAATGGCAGGCAGACATTACAATTCAATGACCAAAACAAACAAACAAACATGTTGCAATAAGCAATATAACATATGATAGGATTTAATAGGCTTACAATTAAAACCTCATGCACAAAACACAGCTTTGTAATTGGTCTTTCAACTACATTAGATTTGGTTCGTAGTCTTGAAAAAAAAAAAGCACTATTTATTGTTACACCAGGTTTTATTGCTCTTAGCTTGACTGTTTTCTCCCTTGTACGTTGCTTTGGACAAAAACGTCTGCTAAATGACTAAATGTGAATAAATGTAACTGTAGTCTTACAGAATGTAAATCACCCTTTTCATCTGGAAAGATAAAGAATTTGAGAATTTTGCCAAACGGCCAGGAACTTCGAGAAGAATCCATCACAACTCTAAACATTTGCATTTGTAGATCATTACTCTAATTAAGGCTACCCGTTATTGCTACCAGTGGCCTATTATTGAATCATTGTCGCACACATCCTGCTGGTTACCATGGGTTACCAAGCACCAATTGTTAGTAGACATGCTCCATTACCTGATATGCTATCCTTAAAATAATAAAACACCAACTGTAACATGATTCATGAGACCACAAATCAGAGAGTCATAGACCATCTCTTAGATAGTAATTGATAGTCAACAGTTGAAGCCCTTTAACAAAGTAACTACAAGCATTAACATTATTGTTAGTCCAAATACAGATAGTTCATCACTACAGCAAGCCTTGTAAACCAATATAGAATGTTCTGATGCAAGCTGGTACAATGAGCACAGTGGAATGGCCTCACTCCAGTTTGAATGAGCTGGTGAAGTATGAGTGTCTCAAAAAGGAACCTCTTGCCTCATTTAATGCAGCGCTACATCCTCCTTCCTGCGTGAATGTGATGGTGTCGTTTGAGGTTTCCCTCTAGGTTGAAGCCTTTGCCCTGTATGAATCCGCTGGTGTAGTTTGAGATGTGCCTTCCGGATGAAACTTTTACCACACTGAGTGCAAGTGTATGGCTTCTCTCCAGTGTGGATGCGCTGGTGTAGTGTCAGACTATCTTTTCGCATGAAACTCTTTCCACACTGAGTACAGGTGTATGGCCTCTCTCCTGTGTGAAGCCTCCGGTGTTCTCTGAGACCTCCCCTTCCACTGAAACTCTTATCACACTCAGTGCAGTGATACGGCTTCTCCCCTGTGTGAACGCGCCAATGTTTTTTGAGATCATCCCCTAAAATGAAAGTCTTGCCACACTGAGTGCAGTGGTATGGCCTCTCTCCTGTATGAATACGCTTGTGTTGTTTGAGTTTATCTTGTCGACTGAAACTCTTACCACATTGAGTGCAGTGGTACGGCCTTTCTCCTGTATGAAGAGTCTGGTGTACTTTGAGACCACTCAATGTAACAAAACTCTTGTCACACTGAGTGCAGGTGTACGGCTTCTCTCCTGTGTGAATGCGCTGGTGTTGTCTGAGATGGGTTTTTTGGGAGAAACTTTTGCCACAATGAGTGCAGGTGTACGGCCTCTCTCCTGTATGAACCCGCTGGTGTAGTTTGAAATGTTCCTCTCGGTTGAAACTTTTGCCACACTGAGTACAGATGTATGGCCTCTCTCCTGTGTGAATCCTCAGGTGTACTTTGAGACCATTACTTAAAAGGAAACTCTGGCCACACTCAGTGCAGTGATATGGCTTCTCCCCAGTGTGACTGCGGCTATGTATTTTGAGACTACCACTTTCAGCAAAAGTCTTGCCACACTCAGTGCAAGTGTATGGCCTCTCTCCTGTGTGAGTCCGCTGGTGTATTTTTAGATTTCCTTCTAGGATGAAACCCTTGCCACACTGGGTGCAGTTGTATGGCCTCTTTCCTGTGTGAATATGCTGGTGTTGTTCGAATCGATCATTTCGCATGAAACTCAGGCCACATTCAGTACATTTGTACGGCTTCTCTCCTGTGTGAATCCTCCGGTGAAGTTTGAAACTACTCAACGAAATGAAACCCTTGCCACAATGAGTGCATGTGTATGGCCTCTCTCCTGTGTGAATACGTTGGTGTTTTTTGACTTCATTCTTCCACTTGAAACTCTTGTCACACTGAGTGCACTGGTATGGCTTCTCTTCTGTGTGAATGTAGCGATAACTTCTGTTGTCATCAAATTCTTCCTGTTTTAAAGAGGGGTCTGTAAGTGTGCGTGTGTGATGTGTGTCGGTGTGTGTGTGTGAGTGCGTGTGTGTACAGAGTCGTTTTAGCACAACCACTGGACACAGTTTGGAGGACCATGAGGATGCAGGTGCCAGAGTCTCTGGTCTGATCTCTCCATCCGCTCTTGCCTGTTTTGAAGAGGGGTGTGTAACTGTGCGTGTGTGTTGTGTGTGTTTGTATGAGAGTGTCTGAGTGTGTGAGTGCGTGTGTGTACAGAGTCGTTTTAGCACAACCACTGGAAAGAGTTTGGAGGACAATGAGGATGCAGGCGCCAGAGTATCTATTCTGATCTCTCCATCCACTCCTTCCTGTTTTGAAGAGGGGTGTGTGAAGTTATTGGATGTTGACCTTGACTTCAAAGTTAAGTTTTTTTGTGTGTGTTGGTTGCTGCCACCACTGCTTGCAGAAGGTGTCAGAGTCTCTGGTCTGATCTCTCCAGACGTCAGCAGTCTCATGTACTCAACTGTGTGGCTCCTCTTGATGTGCTGGTGGAGGTAGATTTGATCCGTGTAGGAAATTGGACACAGTGTGCATGAGAACACCGGAGACGCTGTTACCCCTGAAAGAAAGGATAGAGAAAGAACAAATATAAGTTCCACATTTGGAAAAGCATTAATCGCGATTAATCTTAAAACTAAATCTTATAAATTATTAAGTAATCTTTTTTTTATCGCACATTTGGAAAAGCATTAATCGCGATTAATCTTAAAACTAAATCTTATAAATTATTAAGTAATCACTTTAGACAGCGTGTATTTTAGAGGCTGTTGTTTAATTGTATTTTTTTTACACAATTGTGCCCCTTCAACGGTAAATCTTTTCTGTCAGGTGTTTTGCATTAAGGTGATAACTTAAAGACGAGCTGCTTCTGTGATAGCTAAATTCAGCTAGACAAAAGAGACATTCAACTTTAGTTTTGTCGATTGTTCCATCATTTTGGCCCTTAAACAGAGACTTTCCGCCAAACAATCCCTCAGCTCTCTCCATCTTCAAATACCGCAGTGATTCTCAAACTTTTTCTGTCATTCCCCCTTTGAACAAGGGGGTCTTTTCAAGCCCCACCTGTCCCTCATCGCTCCCATAAAATGGTAGGCCAAGCTTAAAATGGTCAATTATTGAAACATCAAATAACAAATATAATCTTATTAAGGTCAGCAAATGTATATTGCTTGGAGTGATTTCATGTTTCATGTTGTAGTGTATTGTTGCTATGGACACGCACACAAGGACGATTATGAAAATATTGGTCAGGACGTGTAACAAAATACACTGCTTCCAACCACAAATAAGATATATATATTTAAGCCACCTCTGGTATTAAGAAATACAAATTCTAAAAACAATTGACGTTATGTTCTAATATGTGACCGTTAGCACACCATTCATTCAAAACTCTGTTGGTGTCAAACATTAGCACTTATTAGCCAGCTGTGATGTAATCCGTTGTTGCTCTGCTTCTTGGTGTAATGCATCTAATAGTAACTTGCTGTGTTTAGTTCAGATACCTTCTAAGTATTTTCCGTTTCTGGTGTATAATTGTTTCACTCATAGGTTTTCACCTGACATCAAGCAAGGCGAGTTTACAGTAGACTAATATATTTTTTTCATCGCGTTAATCGCGGTCGGGTTAACGTTGACAGCCCTAGTATTTATTCATGTTTCATGGTGTGTAAAATCCTAGGTCAGTCTCAGACATCAATTTACTACAGACACAATATTTCATGTGTAGCATTGTGATGTACCTTTTGCACTACTCTTGATATCCCACAGGTAGTCGAAACCGATTCCCAGGTCTCTGGCGTAGTCCTCTCCATACCAGAGGAGCAGCTCCTCTCCAGGGGCGATGGGCTTACAGCAGCGATACACAATCCCACCTCTGTACTGAAACGCCACCAGGTTCTGTCCCTCACCATCACGAGCGCAGTTCACATACCTGATGGAGAAACCAGAGATTGAAAATGACATAGAAGAGACAAAAGTAGTCACTATTTCTCAAACTTTAAGAATACTATCTAAAGCTGGGTGTGAAATACAACAGAGGAACTCAAGTACAGAGAAAGATGTCACCTCATCCAGTTGGAGTGAGTTTCTCTCTTTGCGTCGATGTACTGATCTGCATGTCGGCTCTTGTTTATCTGTAGAAACATTTAATTCAAAACAAAAATGAAGTGAAATAATTTAGTTTTTTCGAATCGGGTTTGAAGAGGGATAAACCGATGTAGATCAACCACTCTCCCCTTTTAACAGGGGAGACAGTGGTTCAGGAGATAGAGAAGTTGTTGTAATCAGTAGGTTACTAGTCCGATTCCCACGGTCAAGCGGCCTTGAGCAGACACAGACACACACACACACACACTCACACACACACACACACACAGGAGGTAGAGAAGTTGTTTAGTAATCAGTAGGTTACTAGTTCGACTCCATCTGTCGAAGCGTCCTTGAGCAAGACACTGAACCCCTAATTGCTCCTAATGTGCAGTGCATCAGTGAAGATGTAAAATGTGAATACATCCTTGTAAGTCGCTTTGGATAAAAGTGTCTGCTGAATGAATTAATGTAAATGTAAATGTTAACACTCAGTTCATCATATCAATTCCCCAAGTTATATACTTTAAAATCATATTTAGTCACAGTGCACATCTCAGGAATGAATCTATTGTCGTAAATGTAAAATGTATAAACATGTCAAATATAATGGTGTGACATCAGCTCAGATTTTGTTTATTGTAAGTTAGCTGGCTAGCTAGTTTCCATCTGTCTGTCCAACCTTCCGTCCTTCGCTGATAATTTGAACTTTTTAGAGGAGACGACCAGTGAAGCATCAACGAGATGAGTTGAGTCAAATGACGAAAGAAGAAAACAACGTACCGGTTGTCTTCTTACTTAATATTTTCAAGAGAATGAAAGGTCTTTGGCCAGGGTCCTGAAACTCCTTGCAGAGATTGCAGGGATACGTGCGGGAATCCCAGGTATTCCCAACTGAGGAGGATGACTGGTCTTTTGTTTTTTGTGTTTGTTTTGCCAAAGCGGAATAGGAAACTGGGAATAGGAAACTGGGAATAATTACGTCAAGGGGTAAGACTCAAAAGGCGTGGCAAATGCGTTACTCTCCTCCATAATTTTCCGTTTAGAAACACCATTTGTTCACTCACCACCCAGGAGTATCCGCTCTCTATGGCCTCGTCCCTGTCCATCACCTCTCCCTCATAGGGGCCAAAGTGTGCCCCTCTGGGCACCGTCTGGCCCTGGTTGAAGACCCCCAGACCTGCGTTTGGGATGTTGGACTCTCTGACCACCAGTCCAGGTGGCAGGGTGAGTCTGGCTCGGTCTGGATCCCCTACAGGAGCTGGGGTGTCGGGGATGAAGTTAGGGGGACCATGGACCCCACATTCATCAAGATAGAAAGACTCACAGTCCTCACAGTCTGCAGAAAACAGGAACAAACCTAAGATGATTAATTTACATTTTTATGCAACCTAAATATGTACAATCATTCTGTTGTAAAGGAGAATAACCATCAACCGTGCAAATGTTCATTTAAAATGTCTGTAAGCAGTATGGAGTCATCAGCAGATAAATGTTTGGAAGGAGAGTTAAGAGGTGAAGAGGCAGCAGTAAGAGCAGCGCATAGATCACATTGTGTGTGTTTGTGTGTGTGTGTAAGAGACAAAGAGAGGCAGCAGTAAGGGCAGCTCACAGAGGCGATCTTCATCTTTGGGCTCCTCTTCCTCTGCGTAGCTCACTCTGGGTCTTTTTCGCAGGCTGCCTCCACGCATGTGGATGTTCGACTGGTCTTTCTGCTGTTTCAACCTCTCTCTCTTTGACACACCTGAAACACCTGACACACACGCAAAAAAAATCAGACTTGCTGTTTGCCTTTACTGTTCATACAGCAAGAAAAACGGCCTTCCATTGTGTGTGTGTGTGTGTGTGTGTGTGTGTGTGTGTGTGTGTGTGTGTGTGTGTTCACTCTCATGTGTAAACCCTCTCACCTGGTCTCTCTGCTGTTGGGTCTTGCTCTCTCCCTCCCTGTCCATCTCCACTCTCCACAGGGTCTCCCCCTCCACCCTGGTCCGAGTCCGCTCTGGGAACCTGAGGAGGAACAGAAGCCAGTTCTGTCAGAGAGTTTGATCATCAAACACCAGTTCTGTGTCCTGTTTGAGGATCTGGAGCTCCTATTCTGTTCATGCTCTGATTTGATTCTATCATAAAATGCAACGTGGTCGCGCGAACAAGTCCAGCAGCTCCTTGCTCTCCAATTAAGAAAAAACACAATGCGCCTCACAGTAGGAAGTGTAGGAGGGGTGGGTTAACAAACACTTTTGCCATACAGATTTTGCCAGAGATAAATAAAAAGAAAATGACGTACTAACCACACTGGCACCGTAAAGGACTGCTTAGCACGGTTACGGTCAAACTAAGAGACAGCTGCTGGGGGGGGGGGGGGGATACATAAGCGAGTTGCAGTAGTCTAGCCTGCTTGTGATGAACGTGTGCATCATTCCTTCAGTGTCAGCCTGAGCGAGAAACGGTTGCACCTTAGCAATGTTTCTTAAGTGTGAAAAGGTGTTTTAATTCATTATATTTTTGATATGGGTTTCAAAATTGAGATCTGAGTCAAATATGACACCTAGGTTTCTGGTTTGGAGATTGGTGAAAAGTGCTACTGTTTTAAAAGGTGCAGATAGCTAGAGATAGTTGTGACATCCATCCTAGAATTTATAGATATCAAATTAGAGAAATTATCCTTCCTAGCATTTCTTATTGCTTTATTAAAGACTGAAAGATGATCCTTAAAAATATCAAGGTGGACATGTAGCTTGGTATTTCTCCATGTACACTCAGACCTTATGCAAGATCTCTTAAGATGAATTATTTCTGCTTTTCTCCACGGAGCTTCTTGTTTGGCTAAAACCTTTTTTTTTTTTTTTTCAATGGTGCTACAGAGTCAAGTGCTGTCATTTATTTTGTATTGAGAGTAGTAACTAGATCATTAACACATGATGGCGTGCATCTGGGGGTTTTGTACGGACCACCACCTGTTTACACACACGCACGCACGCACACACACACACACTCACGCACACACCACACACACACACACACCCTGCCCCCCCCCCTCTGGCAGACGGAGCAACCTCGAGAGCAAGGACCACACGTTTAAAGGACAGTTTTTCCACAACAGCCATCAGAACATCAAACTCAGGCATTCACTAAAATGTGAAATTTCAATGTGTATTATTAACACTTCCGTCACATTATATTACTGCACGTCACTTATGCTACACAAGTTCTGGTTATTATCCCTTTATTTATCTATGCATACAATCCTTTCCTATTTATCGTAATGGCCAAAAGAGTCTTGCTATTCACCTGAGACGACAGGACAGTTGCTTGACGCTGGCTGCGCCTCACGGAGCCGACTCTGGACTCAGTTGGTGTTCCTGAGGGAGATGTGAAGGCACGAGGGGCTGGAGGAGGAGAAAACATCATCAACTAAAGTCTGTGTCTTAATTAGAGATGCATTTCCACAAGAAAATGCAAAGAGTGATTACTCATCAGTAGTAGAGGATGACTAAAAGGAATCGCGTGGATCAGATATGGGAATGAAAGCAGTGTACAGGAAATAGTGACATAATTGTGGAAGAATACAGATACATGATCTGGTTGGTGAAATGAAATGCCTAGCACTACCAGAGCAGGGGCGTCCCTCTCTACCTTCAAGAAGCTTTTGAAGACCCAACTCTTCAGAGAGCACCTCCCGTCCTAACTGGCACTTTGACTAGGGGTTAACTTTTTTTAGGGGTTAGGAATTACAGCAGTTACATTCCTGCACTTCGTTTTCTTTTCTATTTCGTTTTTTATATTTCTTATGTAAAGTAGTATTTATATAAGGTTATATTACTCGTAGTTAGACTGTTCTTTCCTTTATACGTCGCTTTTGACAAATGCGTCTGCTAAATGACTAAATGTAAATGTAATCTCTGATGTCATCATTAGCCAACCACAGTCACTCAAGCATCAGGCAGCATCTTCTGCATTCATTAAGTCTCCAAAATTACAACCGTTTTTTGTTAATCAATACATTTTATGCCAGTATGCAGTGTTGTGCACGTTCACACTTCTCATTTACTAGTTCAAAGTTCAGTTCATACAAGTTAATAGTTAATAGTTCACCATTTAAGTTCTGAACTTGTTTATAGTTCAGTTCAGTTCATTTAAAAGAAATGCTAATTTTCCAGGAGGACATAGTTTGCACAGAAAGGTACGATTTTTACTGTCGGAAACTCAGATACACAGCCCTGTTGTACCATTTGAATAATGAATTATACTCACGGAAAGAATGCAACCTCTTAGGCAATGACATGCAACTGGCTAATCTAAGATATACAAGGACATGTACACTAAATGAAAGACTGCTCAAAAGTTAGCAAAGGTAAACCCTGTAACACTCGTATTTGTACATTAAAGCATTAGCAGTTTATGCTAAGCGACTTCACGAACAGTACCATCATGCTAGATTAATTAAGTGACAGTGCTCCTAACAATTATGAGCAAGCTAAACTATAACAAACACATAATGACAAGGTGGGCTACAAAGTCAAACTTATAGGCTACATGGACGCACACAACTTCAACAAAGTGCAACGTTCAATTAAGTGAAAATATAACAGAAGTTAACTGCCACTCCATCTTAATAAGCCGTGAAGAGAAATCGTAACATTGTCTCATAACACTCTCTTATTACCAAATATGGCAATTTACCAAAAATGCTCTATCTTGGCAACTAAACAAATAATTACTATGGCTTTTTTTAACAGGTACTGAGCATTCATGCCCCAGATAGCAAAATCATTATGGCCCAAATTTGGGCCAAAACTGGCATGCCATTTTGGCCAAGCTTTGGAATGATGTACGGCCCAAATTTGGGCCAAATTAGGCGTGCCAAAAGAAAAACAAAAGTAGGCCCAGCCAAAACCAATTTTGGAATACCAAACCTTTAGCCTGACGATGTCATACTCATAATTGTAGTCAGAATATGAGTCTGATACCGAACCATTGGGCTGTGATTATGGGGCGTGTTTCAACGAACCAGGAAAGAAATTGCCTATTCGCTGAATTGGATACCTAGAACCAATCAGAGCAGCGTAGTTTTACCATCTAATAGATTAAACATTTACCTGATCCCGTAGGAAGGACGGCAAAAACATCTTTTCAATCGACAAATGCCTTGATCGCGTTTCTCTGTTCCTCTTTCAAAATGAATGCGCTGTCAATATCTGTTGAGATATGCCTGCTCACGTAACTTAATTAGCACTCAAGGCTAGAAGCTACAGTGTGTTTCAATGGGGTTTTGGTGTACGCGTTAGCAATGACCTAACAATAATGGTCTAGAGAGCTTTAGTTAAGACAAACAAAACTCTGCAACATTCGTGTTGCACATACACAACTAACCGAGTCAATGTAGACATTAAAAAGTCGTGTAGATAGCTTAATTCACATAAAATATTCCTCACTAAGCTCCCGAGAAGCGGCCATCTTGGTCGGAGTTCGAATCTACCGGTTAATTCAACTCAAGCGTTGGTTGATCTGTCCATCAACGTATAAGGGCTGCCCTTACAATTTGATTGGTTTAGATTGCTTTCTCAACATTTCTGAAACGTTTAATCCCTCCGAACTAGCTCGACTCCAGACTGAATCTCCCAGACCAAAAATGTTGTGGGCGGTGTTCAGGCTGGTATCCAGGCTACCAAACCTTAGCCAGAAGTATCCCAAATAGATGCCAAAACACCCCAAACCTTACCAAAAAGAAGCCATAAATGACCCAAAGTGATGCCATAACTGACCCAAAGTGATGCCATTTTTGACCCAAAGGGACCCCATAAATGACCCAAAGGGACCCCATAAATGACCCAAAGTGATGCCATAACTGACCCAAAGTGACCCCATAAATTACCCAGAGTGATGCCATAACTGACCCAAAGTGTTCCTATTTATTTATTTATGTGGTTTTATGGAAAAACCTTTAATGTCCTAGTATTCTAGGCTCATATATGAAGTTACATGGTTAAAATGTGTTCTCTGTGTGTGTTATGCACAACAAAAATGAAACAATATATTTTAAATTGATATTTTTTTTATTACAATTCACTCTCGCTGCTCCTGGTTGGGAGCCGGCTGGCGTTTTTTCCTCCCGCCCTCCCTATCCCCAGCCCAGTAAAACCATCGTTTCACAGCCTCCGCAATCTCTAAATCAGTAGCGGTCGAGCAGGTGGGGTTGTGCCTCACTGCGTCTGAAATTGAGGACATACACAAAAAAGGTTTTCAGTGTCAGTGTTTTTAACAGATGTAACTGGATTTAAACAGAAATAATGCATACTACAATCTTCTTCACTATGCAAAGTTCCAACTGTAAGCGTTGCCAAACAAACTCATCATGTGGAGATAGGTGTGAGGGTTCTGTGGGTTTTGTGTTTTCCACAGAAACATTGCAAACATACTTTGAGTTCAGTTCTGTTAAATTCTACTAAGAAAATAATTGTCTGACAGTTGAATGATTGTTTCAGCCTGATATCCCTATGGAGCCTTTGGAAAAAATGATCAGAGCCTAGAACATGATGCTTGTGTGAACAGTGATTAACAGTTTAAATGCTTACCCATCACTACTGCCTTTAGCTGCAATTTCTCAAATGCTATTTTGCCATTTAACCCTCGCCAGGAAATCTTTTTGGCGAGGTCATTTTTAATAGCTTGTTTCAATATTCGCCACACTGTGTCTTTTACATCGGCTCCCCCCGCCAATCCAAGAGTGATGACCTATAAAAGAACCAGTGGCATTATGTATCAAAAATAAAAGTACCATTGTTTGATAAATAACTCGTACCATGATAAATAAGCGTACCATTCTTAGAGAAATCAAAAGCAGCTCACCAATTCCGGACGAAGGTCCCGCTTGGTTGCGAGGTCGCCCTCCAGAACCTCCAGTGCCTGCTCATTCCCCAGAGGGAAATAAGCAACATGCCAGGTGGTGGTGGTGGACATCCTCTGCCCTCCCTGGATGTGTTTGTGGAGGTCCTGGAGCATGCGGAGCATGGTCTTCTGCTGGTCCATAAGAATTTGTTGGTTGACCAACACCTCACGCAGAAGAGCTGAAAAACAAAAACAAAACATTTAGTATTAAAAGTACTCAAAAAAAGGACACATGTTTCAGCAGAAAGACATCACACACTTGATTCTCGACAAGTTGACTTTATTCTCGACATGTCGACTTTATTCTCGAAAAAATATAAGGGCCAAAAGTATGGAGTAGCCCTTCTCAAGTAGTAACAACTAGTAACAAGTAGTAACAACTCTGTAGCCTAACTGAAACGGAACTGATTGTTATTAGTCTCCTACTCCATCCTCAGATTTGCCGAAGTACAGCTCCCTTAGCTCGCTGGCTCCGGAGCAATTTTCTGAGGTCCAGGGCGTCAGTGAAATCGTTGTGGAGGAAGAGGAGGTTGCCGTCGCTCGGTCATTATTGTGTACCGTAGCCTGGTTTTCTGGCGACAGAGGGTGTTTTTTTAATATATATATTCAGAGGACAGGCAGCTAGAGGACTGTGGTGAGATGTTTACTATACTGTAGGTGACAAAAAAATGTTTTACCTTAGAAACCGCGCAAGAAGACTTAGAGCACCTTTAACATCTAAAATGCCTTTATGCACGTTAAATGCTAACTAGGCTTTTTATCCACTAGAAATAGCTAGAAGGTAAATAATGACCGGCTCACTGAATTATAGCAAATCCAACAAGGCTATTTAAATGTAACGTTGCGGAGGGCATGACGGGCGTTTAAAACAGATAAACGAATATGAGTATCTTGATGTGAGCAATAATAATGTCTAATAACTTTTTAAAAGAGAAAAAAATGCGACTTACCTTAGTGTGTAGCTGGGTGTAATGTGTAGCTGGGGCTCTTCTCTGTGCATCGAATGTTCAAAATTCCCGGCGTTTGCGCAGCCTTTTGGCAAGCCAGAGAGATGCCAAAGCGCGCCCGTAAGTCATGAGATGCGGTCCAGCTCAACACAATTTCGTCTGGTTAACCAGACATAAGCCATAACTAAGCCAGAATAACATGGCGCCCTTTATTTATTATGGCAGATCATAATCAAGCCACAGATCGCCCAGAAGACTTAGAGGGAGCTTTTCATGTGCCAAAAGAAGCCCAAAGGGGCCATATGTATACCAAAACAAAGCCAAAATGATTTGCTATCTGGGGCACAACACTGCCAGTATAATAGACTAACGTAACACCCCATTTAGTGCCTGCAGTCGATTATCAAAGGGAGGTGCTCTCCTTTGAGTTCCCACTCCAACAACACACGGTAGGCACTGAATGGGGTGCTAAGTCAGAAACCAGAAGAGACTGACAGTCATTTTCTACAGTTTCTTTAACTGACCAACTTTCTAAAACTGTATCACTTCACAAGACGTAAAGAAAATCCATCTTAGTTAATGAACACAGCTCCTAGTGTATCAGTGTGAACTTACTTTCCTGCGGAGAATCACAGTCTTGGCGTTCTTGCTCATCCTCTTCTTTCTTCACTCCAACTTTAGTCTGCAGTAATTCACTGCAATTGGTGCTTAGTGTCTCTGTGAAGTCTGATTCAGTTTTACAGTGAAGATCTGCAACGAGCTTTCCCTCGTCATGTTGCCATATAATATGTCCACATTCCTCTTCTTTTATCACCGTCAGTGTCAGGGGTACCTGGGATGTTTCATTAGAGCCAGAGCTGGACGGCAGCCCAAGATTCATGTTAGCAAACGATCGAGGAGAAGTCGGATGTCGAATATCGAGCGTCCTCTGTTTAAAAAAGAAAAATGTAGCGTTAATTCATTTCAAGCTCACATTTCTAGTTCAACGTTATGCATTGTTGTCGCCGTCTCTAGATCTCTTGTTAGCCTTCGGCTGATACACGAAAGTGCTGAAGTATGTTATAAATTAACCAAGGAATAACTAAGATGTTATAATAGTTCAAGAAAATACATACGTCCAATGCGTTTTCACACGTTGACGTGTTCTTTCCGTGGTTATTTTAAAGGACGTTTATAAAGGTACAATAACAAAGGCGACTTTGGAAATATTCTCGTGTAGCCTCAAGTCTTCTTCTGTAACCAACCATTGCCTTTTGATAGACCAATAAGAATAAGGCAACATACTGCCACCGTGTGGACTGGAGTGTAACTGTGGGAACCCCGCTCTCTTGTTTATGTGTTCTTCAAGAATTTACACGATGTAAATTTAACGATGGCGATTAAGCCAAAATCATTTTGTGTAGCATTATACATTCACTCTGAAAGTATTCATTATCATTCATAAATTGTCGTTTGGATGTTCGTTTCAATGTTTTTCACTTCTTATTGCCCTCCCTGTTTTTTTGTATAATTTTGTAAAATAAACGTGCTCCTGTTTTTCAAGTCTTGTTGTGTTTTCTCTGTGTAGAACCACTCTCGTGTGTCATCTCTCTTCAGCAGTTCAAATGATAAAACCTCATTCAGAACCAGCTTTGCCTCTTAGTACAAATTAGTCAGATCTGTTGGGCAATCTTCGACAGTATTTTACAGTGTACCTCAGACTGGTCAGTGGAATCAAATGCGCACGAAATATGAATGTGTGTAAAACAAGTATTTCCTGTTTAGTTCAGAGTTTATCTGAAGTCTATTTCGGGCAGTTTCTCAATGAAAAGTGGGGTGTGCAATGGTACTTTAAAAACGCTTCAGTTCCTTTATTATTTATTTTGTCATTGCACTGCCAATTACAAAAACACTAACTTTGCACAAACACAAGGCTGCAGCCTTTATAATTGTACTGTACACGCAGTTTAAAGAGTAAATAAATACATAACTTTAAATAAACCCTTGGAGCTAATTGAGAACGTGTATATTAGCAAAGAAAGCATATCGAACCAAAACTTCAATAATATCTTTCAAATAATACATTTTCAGAACAAATATTACTAGAGCCACACAGTGCTAGTGATCTCCAACAGCATTGGAGCTCAAAGTGGCATTATCAGTGGGTGCAGGATGAGGCCAGATTAGGGCCAATCAAGTCTTACCCTTACTGAGACAGAGGAAGACAGAGAGAGCGAGAGAGAGAGAGAGAGAGAGAGGGAAGAGAGGATAGGAAGGGAGAGAGAGAGCAAGAGATAGGGGAGAGAGGATGCCAGATTAGGGCCAATCAAGTCTTACCCTTACTGAGACAGAGGAAGACAGAGAGAGAGAGAGAGAGAGAGAGAGAGATAGAGAGAGAGAGAGAGGGAAGAGAGGATAGGAAGGGAGAGAGAGAGCAAGAGATAGGGGAGAGAGGATGACTTGTTTGTATAGGTTTTCAATGTCGACTATGCCACCTAGGTAGTCACCCTTGGACTGAAATAGACTGAGATGATGCCAGATTAGGGCCAATCAAGTCCTTTACTGAGAGAGAGAGAGAGGAAGAGAGAGAGAGGGAAAGAGAGAGAGAGAGAAAGAGGGAAGATGGGGGGGAAGAGAGAGAGAGAGAGGGGGAAGATGGGGTGGGGGGGAAGAGAGAGAGAGAGAGGGGGGGAAGATGGGGTGGGGGGGAAGATGGGGTGGGGGGGAAGAGAGAGAGAGAGAGGGGGAAGATGGGGTGGGGGGGAAGAGAGAGAGAGAGAGGGGGAAGATGGGGTAGGAAGGAAGAGAGAGAGAGAGGGGGGGAAGATGGGGTAGGAAGGAAGATGGGGTAGGAAGGAAGAGAGAGAGAGAGAGAGGGAAGATGGGGTAGGAAGGAAGAGAGAGAGAGAGAGGGAAGATGGGGTAGGAAGGAAGAGAGAGAGAGAGGGGGGGAAGATGGGGTGGGAAGGAAGAGAGAGAGAGAGAGGGGGAAGATGGGGTGGGGGGGAAGATGGGGTAGGAAGGAAGAGAGAGAGAGAGAGGGGGAAGATGGGGTAGGAAGGAAGAGAGAGAGAGAGAGGGGGAAGATGGGGTAGGAAGGAAGAGAGAGAGAGAGGGGGGGAAGATGGGGTGGGAAGGAAGAGAGAGAGAGAGAGAGAGGGGGAAGATGGGGTGGGGGGGAAGAGAGAGAGAGAGAGGGAAGATGGGGTGGGGGGAAGAGAGAGAGAGAGGGGGGAAGAGATGATAGGAAGGTAGAGAGAAAGAGAGAGAGAGGGAAGAGGGGATAGGAGGGGAGATAGAGAGAGAGGGGGAAGATGGGGTGGGGGGGAAGATGGGGTAGGAAGGAAGAGATGATAGGAAGGTAGAGAGAAAGAGAGAGAGAGGGAAGAGGGGATAGGAGGGAAGAGAGAGAGAGAGGGGGAAGATGGGGTGGGGGGAAGAGAGAGAGAGAGGGGGGAAGAGATGATAGGAAGGTAGAGAGAAAGAGAGAGAGAGGGAAGAGGGGATAGGAGGGGAGATAGAGAGAGAGGGGGAAGATGGGGTGGGGGGGAAGATGGGGTAGGAAGGAAGAGATGATAGGAAGGTAGAGAGAAAGAGAGAGAGAGGGAAGAGGGGATAGGAGGGGAGATAGAGAGAGAGACGGGGGGGGGGGGGTCTCTTTACAGTGACTTACTCCACATAAAGCCTTGTGTGAATTCGAGCAAGATTGGGGCCTTTATCACATAACAGATACAGAATTTAGCATTACCTAACATTTATGTGGGTTCATACAGGGTGCGATTTGCCGGGGGGGATGGGGGGGATTTACCCCCCCTCTGGTTTTTACATCCCCACCTCAGCTGGATGAATTTCATACATGGGGGGGATAACCCTCAATTATTTATAAAACAATGAAAAAACAGACAGGTTGTTACAGCGTTTTCTTACTCTTGCTTACATCGCTGGCACTAATGTTCACCTTACCCGAACTGTCGGCATTCTCAGAATTCGCTGGCTTTGCTAATGTCCGTGTATAGGCAACTGCACAATGAATAGGCTATGAAAATATTTGTTCACTGAATTAGCGAGTTCTGTCCAAAACAGTTGCGTTTCAGTTTCAATTTCGGTTTCAGTATTTCTACGTGAATGAGAGGGAGCACAAGAACTGAGCGTCTAGCAGCGATTATCATATCATGATAGACATATGCATGTATATGAAGAGAATTAGGCCTAGGCCTATGTATTGCCTGTTTAAAAAAAAAAAAAAAAAAAAAAACATCCCCCCCTCTGGTTTTTGGACAAATCGCACCCTGGGTTCATATATAGCTGATATGGCATTTAGCATTAATTAATATTTATGTGGGTTCATATAACAGAAACAGCATTTAGCATTAGTTGACATTTATGTGGGTTTTATAACAGATACAGCATTTAACATTACCTAACATTTCTGTGGGTTCATATAATAGAAACAGCATTTATCATTAGCGAACATTTCTGTGGGCTCATATAGCTGTTATGGCATTTAGCATTAGCGAGCATTTCTGTGGGTTCATAGAGCTGTTATGGCATTTAGCATTAGCGAGCATTTCTGTGGGTTCATAGAGCTGTTATGGCATTTAGCATTAGCGAGCATTTCTGTGGGTTCATATAGCTGTTATGGCATTTAGCATTTAGCATCAATTAACATCCATGTGGGTTCTCTGCATGTCTTTGCTGTTGGTGTTCTCAGAGGGCGCTCAGGTTCAGCTGATCCCTACCGGGTTAGGATGCCCTTGTGAATACCACACGTGGGTTTCGCCTTTCCTCGTGAGTGCGTTATCCCCGAAGGAGGGAGGTTGACAATAACTTCATTCCATCAAACTAACAGGTTCATTCTGATTTGATAACACTGACTTCAAAGCAAGGCGTTATCAAGACGTTATCAATGCCAAGGTCATGGAGGTCACTGAGTCTATGCTGTTAACAGAGTGAATTAGTTAACTGTGCCCTCTGACAAAATCATTTCCTAAACAAATAAAGAAGCAACCAGAAGTCTTAGGGCTGTAAAACACATGATGATGGAGATAACACAATCTTAAAAATGAGCCTATACATTAAATCCTGGTAGCACTGTCTATTCCAAGTCTTTGCTTTGATGCAAGATAAACTTCTACATAGTACATACCTGGAAGATAAATTTCTACATAGTACATACCTGGAAGATTAACTTCTACATAGTACACACTTGGAAGATTAACTTCTACATAGTATACACCTGGAAGATTAACTTCTACATAGTACATACCTGGATGCAAGATTCACTTCTACATAAACCCCTCAAAAAAAGTTTGGAAACATTTTTTTGGTCCAACAGAAGAATGTTGCAGGGGATTTTAGCAAAACAAATTGGGCTACCCACACAGTTAACTGTGTTTCTCATTCCATGAATGCATGATCCTTACAAGTTGTACCTTGTTGTAAAGGTGACTAATCAGGCTTTCCAACGATATACAATACAATACCAATTGCTATTATTAAAGGGGGGCAATAATCGACCGAAAAAACTTTTCCGAACTTTTTTTTGAGGAGTTTAGTACATACCTGGAAGAAAGATGTGATCTGATGTGTCGGCCACAAAGAGGCAACGCTGGTATGTTCCATGGGCAGTAAAATTTACCATTTCATTTCAACATCAGTTCCAAACCTTAGCATTTGTAGATCAGTACTCTAATAAAGGTTACCTGTTATTGCCATCAGTGCTCGATTATTGAAACATTGTCACACACACGTCACCCTTCCACATCCTGCTGGTTACCATGGGTTACCAGGCACCGCTTGTCATTAGACATGCTAAGTTACCTTATATGCTATCCTTAAATGAATGAACACCAATTGTAACATGATTCTGAGACCACAAATCAGAGAGACAGACCATTTCTCAGGCGGTAATTGATAGTCAACAGTTGAAGCCCTTTAACAAAGTAACTACAAGCACACATCTTATTGTTAGTCCAAATACAGTATGTAGTTTTCCGATAGTTCATCGCTACATTAAGCCTTGTGAACCAATATAAAATGTTCCCATGCAAGCTGGTACAATGAGCTGCAGTGGAATGGCCTCTCTTCAGTGTGAATGAGCTGGTGTAGTATGAGTGTCTCAAAGGAACCTCTTGCCTCATTTAATGCAGTGCTACATCCTCTCTCCTGTGTGAATGTGATGCAGTCGTTTGAGGTTTCCCTCTAGGTTGAAGCCTTTGCCTTATATGAATCCGGTGGTGTAGTTTGAGACGTTCCTTCCGGATGAAACCTTTACCACACTGAGTGCAAGTGTATGGCTTCTCTCCTGTGTGGATGCGCTGGTGTAGTGTCAGATTTCCTTTTTGGATAAAACTCTTGCCACACTGACCACAGGTGTATGGCCTCTCTCCTGTGTGAAGCTTCCGGTGTATTCTGAGAGCTCCCCTATCACTGAAACGCTTATCACACTCAGTGCAGTGATACGGCTTCTCCCCTGTGTGAATGCGCCAATGTATTTTGAGATCTTCCCCTGCATTGAAAGTCTTGCCACATTGAGTGCAGTGGTATGGCCTCTCTCCTGTATGAATACGCATGTGTTGTTTGAGTCTAGTTTGTCGACTGAAACTCTTGTCACATTGAGTGCAGTGATATGGCCTTTCTCCTGTATGAAGACGCTGGTGTACTTTGAGACCACTCCCTGTAACAAAACACTTGCCGCACTGAGTGCAGGTGTACGGCTTCTCTCCTGTGTGAATGCGCCGGTGTTGTCTGAGATGAGTTTTTTGGGAGAAACTTTTGCCACAATGAGTGCAGGTGTACGGCCTCTCTCCTGTATGAACCCGCTGGTGTTGTTTGAAATGTTCCTCTCGGATGAAAGTCTTGCCACACTGAGTACAGATATATGGCCTCTCTCCTGTGTGAAGCCTCAGGTGTAGTTTGAGACTACTACTTAGAGTGAAACTCTGGCCACACTCAGTGCAGTGAAACGGCTTCTCCCCAGTGTGAATGCGGCTATGTGTTTTGAGACTACCACTTTCAGCAAAACTCTTGCCACACTCAGTGCAGGTGTATGGCCTCTCTCCTGTGTGAGTACGCTGGTGTATTTTGAGACTTCCTTCTTGGATGTAACCCTTGCCACACTGGGTGCAGGTGTATGGCCTCTCTCCTGTATGAATATGCTGGTGTTGTTTGAGTTGAGAATTCAGCATGAAACTCAGACCACACTCAGTACATTGGTACGGCTTCTCTCCTGTGTGAATCCTCCGGTGTAGTTTAAGACTATTCAATGAAATGAAACCCTTGCCACAATGAGTGCATTTGTATGGCCTCTCTCCTGTGTGACTACGCCAGTGTTGTTTGAGTTGATTCTTCCACTTGAAACTCTTGTCACACTGAGTGCACTGGTATGGCTTCTCTTCTGTGTGAATGTAGCGATAACTTCTGACATCAACTTCTTCCTGTTTTGAAGAGGGGTGTGTAAGTGTGTGTGTGTGATGTGTGTGTGTGTGTGAGTGCGTGTGTGTACAGAGTCGTTTTAGCACAACCACTGGACACAGTTTGGAGGACAATGAGGATGCAGGTGCCAGAGTCTCTGTTCTGATGTCTCCAGCTGCTCCTTCCGTTTTTGAAGAGGGGTGAGTGAATTTATTAGATGTTGACCTGGACTTCAAAGTTACGTTTTTTTGTGTGTGTTGGTTGCTGCCACCACTGCTTCTGGAAGGTGTCAGAGTCTCTGGTCTGATCTCTCCAGACGTCAGCAGTCTCATGTACTCAACCGTGTGGCGCCTCTTGATGTGATGGTGGAGGAAGATTTGAGCCGTGTAGGAAATCGGACACAGTGTGCATGAGAATACCTGAGACGCTGTTACCCCTGAAAGAAATATTAGGGAAAGAAGAAATGCAAGTTCAGGCAAAGAAACACGTTGGATAGTACTGACTGATACTATCAACATATATTTAGGTAGGTGGAGTTGTCCATAAGTGTATTTATTAGGGCTGTCAATCAGTAAAAAAAAATGTTTCGCTCATTTTGAAATTAATTAATCGCGATTAATAAAGTTTGTTTTTCTTCTTAACACTAAATCTTATACATTTTTAAGTAATAACTTCAGACAGCGTGTATTTTAGACACTGTTGTTTAATTGTATTTTTTTTTTTTAACACAATGGTGCCCCTTCAACGGTAAATCGTAAGAATTTTCCCCTGCAGCAATTCAAATCACCTCAATCAGCCCACTGTCCTCAACTGGGTTGATGGGCCCACAGTCACCGGCAACCCAAAGGGTAACCTTTTCACGGACTAGAGAAGTCGTGGGGTGTGGGTTGGCGATAGGGCTGGGCGATATGGACCAAAAGTCATATCTCGATATTTTCAAGCAAAATGTCGATCTAAGATAAATATCGATATTTTTTGACGCAATAATAACATAGTTGCCGTTGGCACGCTCCAACTCGGCATTATGTGCTCTCTTTTTCAGTGACGTCGCTGTGCTTGTTCTCAATCCTAAAGTTGTTAAATGAATCAGTCTATCAACATGAAAAGAATCACAGAAGTTGCTGATGTGCCTGTTATATTTTTGTGATGACATTAACGTATCTCATCAAATTATACAGCTCTTCAGAATGTTCCAAAAGTCCCGTCGATTATTTGATTAACACCCGCGTAAAGTTAATTGACTGCTGTCATTTGCAACGGTTTTTGTGCTTCACAACTTTCATAGCAAGTAGTCTGGTCAACTTGTATTAAAACTGACGACTGACGAACTGTGTTCCTGGTAAGTGTCAATATTTATCATCTATGTCATACACTATGTAACCTTTTAGCCTATTTAAATCACATGTATGTACAATTTGCAACAAAGTGTGCGTCAACAATGTATCTGTCAGTCAGGTGTCAGCCACAGATAGCCTACTTGCTAACTAACTAACATTAGCAGTGATGCTACTTAAACCGTACTATGCCTGATCAAGTTAGAGAGGAAGAGACCGACCAAGCAGCTGCAGCAAGTTCCAAAGTTAGCAATCCTGGTGAGACAACGGGCGGTGCAGAGTGTAACCAAGATTTTCAATGAGTCGCAGCATAACCATTAACTTACGTGACGGCAGCTGCATTAAAATAGGCAAATTCATAAATCGTCCCGACCTACCGAAACTGCACGTAGCCACGCCATAGTGATCTTTACCGTCCGTTCATTTGATATTGGACGTGTCGTTTAGATTCGATGTAGCCAGCGAAAGCGCAGTCGCGCATGAGTTGCCTGCCAGTCTTTATTTGGCCCATGACAGAAAGACGTATCTGCAACGTTTCAGTCAAAGCCACATGTTGTGTGATGTTATTTAATTGAATTAAATGTAACTTAAAACATAACAGGAATCTCAAACATAACAGAAAATTATTTTCGCGCTGTAGGGGATTTAAAAAAAGTGACGTGAGTGGGGGCGGGGCTGTGTGTGTGTGTGAGCCGGAGGCAGAGCGGGAGACAGAAGCATAGTAGGAGGCGGCAGCCGCGGCTCGAAATGGCTGTTATTCAGAACAAATGTGCTGTATTTTAAACGGAAATGAAATTATATCGATGTTGACGATAGCGTCTCATTCCATATCTCGTTTTTAATAATATCGATATACCTCAAATATCGATATACCGCCCAGCCCTAGTTGGCGATCATCTAAACTGCGACTGCTTTCTGTCAGGTGCTTTGCATTAAGTTGATAACTTAAAGACGAGCTGCTTCTGTGATAGCTAAATTCAGCTTGACAAATGATACATACAACTTTAGTTGTCGATTGTTCCATCATTTTGGCCCTGAAACAGAGACTATCCGCCAAACAATCCCTAAGCTCTCTCCATCTTCAACTACCGCAGGCATTCTCAAACTTTTTCTGTCATGCCTCACTTTGAAAAAGGGGGGCTTTTCAAGCCCCACCTGTCCCTCATCGCTCCCATAAAATGGTAGGCCAAGCTCAAAATTGTCAATTATTGAAATATCCTCAAGTAATAACAAATATAATCATATTTAGGTCAGCAAATGTATATTGCTTGGAGTGATTTCATGTTTCATATTGTATTGTATTGTTGCTATGGACACTAATGGACGATTATGAAAATAATGGTCAGGAAGTGTATCGTTAGTGTGATCGTTAGCACACCATTCATTCAAAACCCTGTTGGTGGCAAACATTAGGACTCATTAGCCAGCTGTGTTGTAATCAGTTGTTGCTCTGATTCTTGGGGTAATGCATCTAATAGTAACTTGCTGTGATTAGTTCAGATACCTTCAGATATTCAGATATTTTCCGTTTCTGGTGTATAATTTTTTCACTCATAGGTTTTCACCTGACATCAAGCAAGGCGAGTTTACAGTAGCCTACACAGCCCTTACTGAACTACACTTAAGTAAAATAATTAAATAAAAAATGTACAAAATATTTGTTCGCGTTAATTGCGTTCGAATTAATCGCATAGATCAACGCGTTAACGTTGACAGCCCTAGTATTTATTCATGTTTCATTATGTGTAAAATCCTAGGTCAGTCTCAGACATCCATTTACTACATACACAGTATTTCATGTGTAGCATTGTGATGTACCTTTGGCGCTACTCTTGATGTCCCACAGGTAGTCGAAGCTGATGCCCAGGTCTCTGGCGTAGTCCTCTCCATACCAGATGAGCAGCTCGTCTCCAGGGGCGATGGGTTTACAGCAGCGATACACAATCCCACCTCTGTACTGAAACGCCATCAGGTTCCGGTCCTCACCGTCACGAGCACAGTGTACATACCTGATGGAGAAACCAGAGATTGAAAATGACATAGAAGAGACAAAAGTATTCACTATTTCTAAAACTAAAAATAATACTCTCTAAAAGCTGGGTGTGAAATACAACAGAGAAACTCAAGTACCGAGAAACCAGATATTGAAAAAGACATAGACAAGATAAATGTATTTACTATTTCTACAACTTTAATGACGCTATCTAAAGCTGGGTTTGAAATACAACAGAGGAACTCAAGTACAGAGAAGGATGTCACCTCATCCAGTTGGAGTGAGATTCTCTCTTTGCGTCGATGTACTGATCTGCATGTCGGCTCTTGTATATCTGTGGAAACATTTAATTCAAAACACTGACACCTGTATCATTGCAGAATAACAAAATAATGAAGGGAAATCATTTAGTTTTTTGGAATCAGGTTTGAAGAGGGATAAACCGACGTATATCAACCACTTTCCCCTTTTAACAGGGGAGTCGGTGGTTCAGGAGGTAGAGAAGTTGTTTAGTAATCAGTAGGTTACTAGTTCGATTCCCACTGTCGAAGCGTCTTTGAGCAAGACACTGAACCCCTAAGTGCTCCTGATGTGCAGTGTGCCATCAGTGTAGATGTAAAATGTGAATACATCCTTGTAAGTCGCTTTGGACAAAAGTGTCTGCTGAATGACTAAATGTATATGTTAACACTCAGTTCAATTCCCCAAGTTAAATACTTTAAAATCATATTTAGCCAGAGTGAACTCAAGAATGAATCATCAAAAATGTATAAACATGACAAATATAATGGTGTGACATCAGCTCAGCCTTTGTTGAATTTAAGTTAGCTGGCTGGCTAGTTTTCATCTGTCTGTCCAACCTTCCATCCTTCAAGGAAAATTTGAACTTTTTAGAGGAGACGACCAGTGAAGCATCGACGCAGATGACTTGAGAGATTCAAATGATGAAAGAAGAAAACAACGTAACGGTTTTCTTCTTACAAAATATTTTCAAGAGAATGAAAGGTCTTTGGTCTGGGTCCTGAAACTCCTTGCCGAGATTGCAGGGATAGGTGCGGGAATCCCAGGTATTCCCAACTGAGGAGTATGACTGGTCTTTTGTTTTTTGTGTTTGTTTTGCCAAAGCGGAATAGGACACTGGGAATAATTATGTGAAGGTGTAAGACTCAAAAGGCATGGCAAGTTTGTTACTCTCCTTCTTAACTTTCCGTTTAGAAACACCATTTGTTCACTCACCACCCAGGAGTATCTGCTCTCTATGGCCTCGTCCCTGCCTGTCACCTCTCCCTCATAGGGGCCAAAGTGTACCCCTCTGGGCACCGTCTGGCCCTGGTTGAAGACCCCCAGACCTGCGTTTGGGATGTTGGACTCTCTGACCACCAGTCCAGGTGGCAGGGTGAGTCTGGCTCGGTCTGGATCCCCTACAGGAGCTGGGGTGTCGGGGATGAAGTTAGGGGGACCATGGACCCCACATTCATCAAGATAGAAAGACTCACAGTCCTCACAGTCTGAAGAAAACAGGAACAAACCTAAGATGATTAATTTACATTTTGATGCAACCTAAAGATGTACAATCATTCTGTTGTAAAGAAGAATAACATTCAACCTTGAAAACATTCATTTAAAATGGCTAGAAGCAATAAGGAGTCATCAGCAGATCAATGTTTGGAAGGAGAGAGTTAAGAGGTGAAGAGGCAGCAGTAAGAGCAGCTCACAGAGGCGATCTTCATCTTTGGGCTCCTCTTCCTCTGCGTAGCTCACTTTGGGTCTTTTTCGCAGGCTGCCTCCACGCTTGTGGATATTCGACTGGTCTTTCTGCTGTTTCAGCCACTCTCTCTTTGACACACCTGACACACACACACATACAAATCAGACTTGCTGTGAGCCTATACAGCAAGCAAACTGTCATCTGCCTTCTATTGTTAGTGTGTGTATTGTTTTTATTCTAGTGTGTGTGTGTGTGTGTGTGTGTGTGTGTGTGTGTGTGTGTGTGTGTGTACACTCTCCTGTGTAAACCCTCTCACCTGGTCTCTCTGCTGTTGGGTCTTGCTCTCTCCCTCCCTGTCCATCTCCACTCTCCACAGGGTCTCCCCCTCCACCCTGGTCCGAGTCCGCTCTGGGAACCTGAGGAGGAACATAATTGACACTCTTTACTGCACGTGACTTATGCTAGACAAGGTTATTATCCCTTTATTTATTTTATACAATCCTTTCCTTTTTATCGTAATGGCCAAGAGTCTTGCTACTCACCTGGGACGGCAGGACAGGAGTTTGACGCTGGCTGCGCCTCACGGAGCCGACTCTGGACTCAGCCGGGGTTCCTGAGGGGGATGTGAAGGCACGAGAGGCTGGAGGAGGAGAAAACATCATCAACTAAAGTCTGTGTCTTATTTACAGATGCATTTCCACAAGAAAATGCAAAGAATGATTACTCAGCAGGAGTAGAGGATGACTCAAAGGAATCACATGGATCAGACATGGGAATGAAAGCAGTGTACAGGAAATAGTGACAGAATTGTGTTGAACAAACTGTAGAAGAACACAGATATATGATGTGGTAGGTGGAATGAGCTGCCTAGCACTACCAGAGCAAGGGCGTCCCTCTCTACCTTTAGGAAGCTTTTGAAGACCCAACTCTTCAGAGAGCTACTCCCATCCTTACTGGCACTTCGACTATGGCTTGACTTGCAATAACAGCAGTTACATTCCTGCACTTTATTTTCTTTTATATTTCGTTTTTTATATTTCTTATGTAAAGTAATATTTATTGTTACACCAGGTTCAATTGCCCGTAGCTTGCCTGTTCTCTCCCTTGTACGTCGCTTTGGACAAAAGCGTCTGCTAAATGACTAAATGTAAATGTAATCTCTAATGTCATCATAACTCAGTCACTCAACACTAGCCAGCATCTGGGTAAAGACAGGGGTGCACATGCACTCACCACATACACGTGCATTCATTAGCTATGTCTCCAAAATACAACCGATTTTTGTTAATCGATACATTTTATGACAGTATGAGAGCAATATGTTAGAGATAAAGCCTTTGTTGAATAAAGTATACAAGAATGGACTAATGTAGCACCCCATTTAGTGCCAGCAGTCAATTATTAAAGGGAGGTGCTCTCAGACCAGAAAAAGAGACTGACAGTCATTTTCTACAGTTTCTTTAACTGACCAACTTTCTAAAACTGTATCACTATCAGTGTGCACTTACTTTCATGCGGACAATTACAGTCTTGGTTTTCTTGCTCATCCTCTTCTTTCTTCACTCCAACTTGAGTCTGCAGTAATTCACTGTAACTGGTGCTAAGTGACTCTGTGAAGTCTGTTTCAGTTTTACAGTGAAGATCTGCAATGAGCTTTCCCTCGTCATGTTGCCATGTAATCACAGGTCCACATTCCTCTTCTTTTATCACCGTCAGTCTCAGGGGTACTTGAGATGTTTCATTAGAGTCAGAGCTTAACGGCAGCTCAAGATTCATGTTTGCAACCGACCGAAGAGAAGTCGGATGTCCAATATCGAGCGGCCTTTATGTTCAAAAAAAGAAAAATGTAGCGTTAATGACTTTCAAGCTCACATTTCTAGTTCAACCTTATTGCATTGTTGTTGCGGTCTCTAAAGCTCTTGCTAGCCTTCGGCTGATACATGAAAGTGCTGATGTACGTTATCAATTAACCAAGGAATAACTAAGATGTTATATTAGTTCACGAAAATACATACTTCAATGCGTTTTCACACGTTGACCTGTTCCTTCCGTTGTTATCTCAAATGACGTTCATCAAGGAACGCTTCGGAAATATTCAAGTCTTCTTCTGTGACCAACCATTGTCGGTTGATAAACCACTAAGAGTACGGCGACACACTGCCACCGTGTGGACTGTAGTGTGACTGTGGGAACGGAACCTCGCTCTCTGGAATGTGTCCTTCAAGAACTTAAACGATAGCGATTAAGCCAATATAATTTTGTGTAGCTTAATACATCCACTTCATGTAAAAAGTGTAAAAATGTCCTGTTTAGTTCAGAGTTTATCTGGAGTCAATTTCTGGCAGTTTCACAATGAAAAGTGGGGTGTGCAATGTTACTTAAAAAAAAAAAAACCTTAAATTCCTTAATTTTTACTTTATTCATGGCACTGACAATTATTTATTTCTCTTTCTTAAATGAAAAACAACTCTGTACAAACACAAACTTTGTACATACACAAGGCTGCAGACTCAAGAACTGTACTGTACACGCAGTTTAAAAAGTAAATAAATACATAACACAAACTTGTGTTTTTTAAATAAACCCCTGGAGCTGATTGAAAACATTGTACACAGTAATTGCCGTGCATATTAACATAGAAAGCAAATCGAACCAAAACTTCAATAATATCATTCAAATAATACATTTTCAGAACAAATAATACTAGAGCCAGACAGTGCTGGTGATCTCCAACAGCATTGAAGCTCAAAGTCTCATTATCAGTGGGTGCAGGACGATGCCAGATTAGGGCCAATCAAGTCTTACCCTTACTGAGACAGAGAAAGAGAGAGAGAGGATAGGAAGGTAGAGAGAGAGAAAGAGGGAAGATTTTGTAGGAAGAGAGAGAGAGAGAGAGAGAGAGAGAGAGAGAGAGTGAGAGAGGGGGGATAGGGGATAGGAAGGGAGAGAGCAAGAGAGAGCAAGAAAGAGGGAAGAGAGGATAGGAAGGTAGAGAGAGAGGGAAGAGAGGATAGGAAGGGAGAGAGAGAGAGAGAGAAAGAGAGAGAGAGAGAGGGGGGATAGGAAGGGAGAGAGAGAGAGAGAAAGAGAGAGAGATAGCTAGTTTCCATTAGTCGGTCCATCTGTCAGTCTGGTCGCCTTCCAGAGCAGAAGGGCGGGGTGACAACATGGACGAGATTGCCCGTTGCAATGCCTTCCTTTGCAGCCGTGGCCTACTGGTTAGGGTTTCGGGCTGGTAACCGAAGGGTGGCCGGTTTGATCCCCGAGCAGTAGGAAAAATGTGGGCGGGGAAGTGGTAGAGCACTGCTCTCCCATGCCCACATCCACGGCTGTAGTGCCCTTGAGCAAGACACCTAACCCCGATCACTATTCCCCGGGCGCTCAAAAGCAGCTCACTGCTCCCGGTAAGTGTGCTTCACTGTGTGCATCACTGTGTGTATCACTACCCTAGATGGGTAAAATGCAGAGATAAAATTCAGAGTGTGTGTGTGTCACTATCTCTGCCATAAACATAGTCATTAGTCACTAGGGCTCATTTCCATTATTATTATATATGAGCACAGTGGAATGGCCTCTCTCCGGTGTGAATGAGGTTCAGTAGGAGAGTAGCACTGGGCCAATGAGCAGCAGTGGAATGGCCTCTCTCTTGTGTGAATGAGATGGTGAAGTATGAGCATCTCAAAGGAACCTCTTGCCTGATTTAATGCAGCGCTACATCCTCTCTCCTGTGTGAGTGTGATGGTATTGTTTGAGGTTTCCCTCTAGGCTGAAGCCTTTGCCCTGTATGAATCTGCTGGTGTCGTTTCAGTTGATCTAGTCGGTTGAAACTCTTGCCACATTGAGTGCAGTTGTGTGGCTTCCCTCCTGTGTGAATGAACTGGTGGAGTTTGAGCTTATCTTCTCGAGCAAAACTCTTCCCACACTGAGTGCAGTGGTACAGCTTCTCTCCTGTGTGAACACACTGGTGTGCTTTAAGACCTTCAGCTTGAACAAAACCCTTGCCACACTGGGTACAGTGGTGCGGCTTCCCTCCTGTGTGAATAAGCTGGTGTCGTTTGAGCTTATCTTCTCGAGCGAAACTCGTGCCACACTGGGTACAGTAGTACGGTTTCTCTCCTGTGTGAATGCGCTGGTGTAGTTTGAGATCACACCCTCGAGTGAAAGTCTTGCCACACTCAGTGCAGTGGTACGGCCTCTCTCCTGTATGAACACGCTGGTGTCGTTTGAGTTTATCTACTCGAGTGAAACTCATGTCACACTCAGTGCAGTGATGCGGCCTCTCTCCTGCATGAATACGCTCGTGTCGTTTGAGTGATTCTCCTCGATTGAATCTCTTGCCACACTGACTGCAGTGGTACGGCCTCTCTCCTGTGTGAGTGCGCTGGTGTTGTCTGAGATGTGTATTTCGTTTATAACTCATGCCACACTGAGAGCAGTGGTATGGCTTCTCTTCTGTGTGAATAACTCGGAATAACTCTCCATCCGATCCTTCCGGTTTTGAAGAGGGGTGTGTGACTTTGCTGGATGTTGATCTGGACATCACAGTTATGTTTTTTTGTGTGTGTTGGTTGCTGCCACCACTGCTTGCAGAAGGTGTCAGAGTCTCTGGTCTGATCTCTCCAGACGTCAGCAGTCTCATGTACTCAACTGTGTGGCGCCTCTTGATGTGCTTGTGGAGGTAGATTTGAGCCGTGTAGGAAATCGGACACAGTGTGCATGAGAACACCTGAGACGCTGTTACCCCTGAAAGAAAGGATGTAGAAAGAACAAATGCAGGTTCAGGAAAAGAAACACATTGGATAGTACTTTCTAATACCATCAACATATAGTTGGGTAGGTGGAGTTTTCCATAAGTGTATTAATTCATGTTTCATGATGTGTAAAACCTAAGGCCAGTCTCAGACATTCATTTACTACAGACACAGTTGTAGGTGTAGTCCCACCAAAGACTACATTACCCACAATTCTCCTATCCCCTAAACTTCTTATCTACATTTCATTGAGATGGCTGCCTACAAGGTGGTACAATTGACGCATTTTTCCCTTTAAAGCCGCATACATCCTTATCTCTCTACACTGGAGTTGCCAGGCTTACCTCACCTCTCCTTCCACTGTCAACCGGTGAGGAACAACTCTCTTTGTTCTCTGGCAGACACACACACACACACACACACACACACACACACACACACACACACACACACACACACACACACACACACACACACACACACACACACACACACACATTCACACACACACATTCACACTCACGCACTCTCTCTGTTTTAAGGCAGACTAACAAGTGTTGCATGCTTTACTAACATCTCATTCTTCTAACATGGCATCGTATTCACACCCGATTACGTATAAATTGGCCTTCACATAGCCACACACGCAAAGACAATACTCAAACTTCGCGCTGCACATAGGCTCATCCTTTTCCACACCACATGTATGTTCGCGTATGTGCACACACATGCACGTAGAACTGCGGTGATCAAAAAAAAGGAACACACACACACATTCTTTCAGGCGCACTCCTAACAGCGCAGCATCGAGCTTACAAGCTTGCACACACATACACTCCCTCTCTCTTACACATACACTTACTCCTTCAATTAATTAGTTAGATACATTTAGCTTTCACATTTTACACACTATTGTACTCACATTCATCCGGCGCCTGCTCACAGGGTAAGGTACCTACATAGTCTGGTACTGATGTGAGGATGGTACCATTGACTACAGACACAGTATTTCATGTGTAGCATTGTGATGTACCTTTGGCGATACTCTTGGTGTCCCACAGGTAGTCGAAGCTGATGCCCAGGTCTCTGGCGTAGTCCTCTGCATACCAGATCAGCAGCTCGTCTCCAGGGGCGATGGGTTTACAGCAGCGATACACAATCTCACCTCTGTACTGAAACGCCACCAGGTTCTGCTCCTCACCGTCTCGAGCGCAGTTCACATACCTGATCGAGAAACCAGAGATTGAAAATGACATAGAAGAGACAAAAGTATTCACTATTTCTACAACTTTAATGATGCTTTCTAAAGCTGGGTGTGAAATAGAACAGAGAAACTCAAGTACAGGGAAACAAGAGAATGAAAAAGACAAAGACAAGATAAATGTATTTACTATTTCTACAACTTTAATGATGCTTTCTAAAGCTTGGTGTGAAATAGAACAGAGAAACTCAAGTACAGAGAAACAAGAGATTGAAAAAGACAAGATAAATGTATTTACTATTTCTACAACTTTAATGATGCTATCTAAAGCTGGGTGTGAAATACAGCAGAGAAACTCAGCATACAATGCAGAAACAGATTTAATTGAAAGAATCAAGTACAGAGAAGGATGTCACCTCATCCAGTTGGAGTGAGATTCTCTCTTTGCGTCAATGTACTGATCTGCATGTCGGCTCTTGTATATCTGTGGAAACATTTAATTCAAAACACTGACACCCGTTTTTTCAATAGTAGTTCTGGAATCAGGTTTAAAGAGGGATAGATTGATATATATCGACCACTCTCTGCCCCTTTAACACTCAATTCATCCTTTCAATTCCACAAGTTAAATACTTTCAAATAATATTTAGCCAAATAACACATATAAATTAAGAATGAATCTAACATCATAAATGTAACTTTTATTAACATGTCAAACATAATAGTGTTACAGCAGCTCTGCCTTTGTTTAGTTTAGGTTAGCTGGCTAGATAGTTTTCATCCGTCTGTCCTGCTGTTCCTCGAGAAACATGTGAACTTTTCAGTGCAGACGACCAGTGAAGAAACCATCGCAGATGACTTGAGAGATTCAAATGACGAAAGAAGAATATTACGTTACAGTTTGATTCTTAGAAAATATTTTCAAGAGAATTAATCCAACTGCCATTGGAATGAAAATAATGGATTTATTATCCACCAAGCAGGTTATGTTTTTCCGTGCCTTTCCTGATCACGGGCCCTACAAAATGCATATCGAGATAATTAAGAATCCAAGGTATTCCCAACTGAGGAGGATGACAGATCTCTTCATTTTTGTGTTTGTTTTGCCAAAGCGGAAGAGGAAATAATTACGTGAAGGGGAAAGTCAAAAAAGGCGTGGCAGATTCGTCACTCTTCTCCTGAACTTCTGTTTAGAAAACACTATTTGTTCACTCACCACCCAGGAGTATCCGCTCTCTATGGCCTTGTCCCTGTCCGTCACCTCTCCCTCATAGGGGCCAAAGTGTGCCCCTCTGGGCACCGTCTGGCCCTGGTTGAACACCCCCAGACCTGCGTTTGGGATGTTGGACTCTCTGACCACCAGTCCAGGTGGCAGGGTGAGTCTGGCTCGGTCTGGATCCCCTACAGGAGCTGGGGTGTCGGGGATGAAGTTAGGGGGACCATGGACCCCACATTCATCAAGATAGAAAGACTCACAGTCCTCACAGTCTGAAGAAAACAGGAACAAACCTAAGATGATTCATTTACATTTGTATGCAACCTGAAGATGTACAATCATTCTGTTGTAAAGAAGAAACCATCAACTGTGAACATTTTAGTTTGAAATGGAAACAGTATGGATTCATCAGCAGATCAATGTTTAGAAGGAGAGATTTGAGAGGTGAAGAGGCAGCAATAAGAGCAGTTCACAGATCAGTGTGTGTGTGTGTGTGTGAGTGAGATAAAGAGAGTCAGCAGTAAGGGCAGCTCACAGAGGCAATCTTCATCTATGGGCTCCTCTTCCTCTGCGTAGCTGACTCTGGGTCTGTTGCGCAGGCTGCCTCCTGACAAACACACACACACACACACACACACACACACACACACACACACACACACACACACACACACACACACACACACACACACACACACAGAAAACATATCAGACTTGCTGTTCGCCTTTAGTGTTCAGCAGCAAGTGTTGAGTAATCTACCTTAAATTGTGTGTGTGTGTGTATGTGTGTGTGTGTGTGTGTGTTCACTCTCCTGTGTAAACCCTCTCACCTGGTCTCTCTGCTGTTGGGTCTTGCTCTCTCCCTCCCTGTCCATCTCCACTGTCCACAGGGTCTCCCCCTCCACCCTGGTCCGAGTCCACTCTTGGAACCTGAGGAGGAACATAATTGACACTCTTTTACTGCACGTCACTTATGCTAGACAAGGTTATTATCCCTTGATCATCAAACACCAGTTCTGTGTCCTGTTTGAGGATCTGGAGCTCCTATTCTGTTCATGCTCTGATGCGATTCTATCCAAGATCCTTAAATCCAAATTGGCTGCGCACACGGCTCCTTGCTCTCCAGTTGGGTGTTTTGTTTATGTGGTTTTGTATTTGTTTGTGTGTTTGTTAGGCGAGATTTGCAAAGTAAACCACACCTACAGCCACCAGGAAGGAATTGATAACGTAATTTAGCACAAGGTACAGTTGGAAAAATGGAGTTTATAGCCAGAACATTGTGGCGTCTGTGGATTGTTGTCGGACCCATCAAGTGATGCAGACGGCGGAGGGAGAGGATGCCGGGCAGGCCTACCAACATGGCTACCATAGCAACCACATAAACCATCGCTTCCAAGCAGGCCTACCAACATGGCTACCATAGCAACCACATAATCCACCGCTTCCAAGCATCTCTCTCACCATAGCAACCACATAATCCACCGCTTCCAAGCATCTCTCACACCAACGCAAGATCAATCACCCACAAAATGGATGAGCTACAGGTCACGCCAAATCATCTCAGTCGGAATTGCAGCATGAAGATAATAACCAAAACCTGTCTCAACACGCCAATACCTGATGCTACAGTGCGGCTAGCAGGCAACACAATCAACAGGAACAAAGACTTGGGTTAGAGTAGGGATGATTGGTGCAGTTCAAAATACTTATTTGCTGCAACAAATGCAAATCAATTATGAATTGTTATAAAATGCAGTTTTCTGGATGTTTATGTTGATTTTCTGTCTCTCACTGTTAAAATAGACATACCATTACAATTATAGAACACACATGTCTCTGCAAGTGGGCAATCGGCAGGGGTTCAAATACTTATTTTCCCAACTGTATGTGTGTGTGTGTATGATATGATCAGTGTGTGTGTGTGTGTGTGTGTGTGTGTGTGTGTGTGTGTGTGTGTGTGTGTGTGTGTGTATGATATGATCAGTGTGTGTGTGAAATCGGCAGCGGTTCAAATACTTATTTTCCCCACTGTATGTGTGTGTGTATGATATGATCAGTGTGTGTGTGTGTGTGTGTGTGTGTGTGTGTGTGTGTGTGTGTGTGTGTGTGTGTGATATGATCAGTGTGTGTGTGAAATCGGCGGGGGTTCAAATACTTATTTTCCCCACTGTATGTGTGTGTGTATGATATGATCAGTGTGTGTGTGTGGGTGTGGTGCGTGTGTGTGTATGATATGATCTGTGTGTGTGAAATCAGCAGGGGGTCAAATACTTATTTTCCCCACTGTATGTGTGTGTGTGTA
Organism: Sprattus sprattus; assembly: GCF_963457725.1. Classification (NCBI taxonomy): domain Eukaryota; kingdom Metazoa; phylum Chordata; class Actinopteri; order Clupeiformes; family Clupeidae; genus Sprattus; species Sprattus sprattus. The sequence goes on along the minus strand of NC_137920.1, from coordinate 7,293,574 downwards.
TGATATGATCAGTGTGTGTGTGTGTGTGTGTGTGTGTGTGTGGGTGTGGTGCGTGTGTGTGTATGATATGATCTGTGTGTGTGAAATCAGCGGGGGGTCAAATACTTATTTTCCCCCACTGTATGTGTGTGTGTATGATATGATCAGTGTGTGTGTGTGAGTGTGTGTGTGTGCGTGTGTGTGTGATATGATCTGTGTGTGTGTGAAATCAGCAGGGGGTCAAATACTTATTTTCCCCACTGTATGTTACTTTGTTATCTGTATGCTGTCTGTTACGTAGGTGACTCATCACTCCCCAAACATCAAACCGCACCCTCAGATCCAATAACAGTTCGCTCCTGCAGGTCCCAAGCACTAGGCTACGCACCATGGGCGACCGGGCCTTCTCCTCTGCAGCACCGCGACTGTGGAACAGCCTCCCGGACCACTTAAGGGCAACACAGACACTAGACTGTTTTAAGATTGGCCTAAAAACCTTTTTATTCAGAAAGGCGTTTCCTACTTTTTAAAAAACGTATAATTTTTTTAAACTATGCTTTTGTTATGAGCTGTTTTTAACTATGTAGCACTCTGAGATTCTGTCTGAATGTAGAGTGCACTACAAATAAAATGTATTATTATTATTAGATGTTGCCTGCCAAGTCTTAAGAATTTCGCTGCGCTGAAGCAATTTGATGCATGCGACAACACACACTTTGACTTTTGACTTGACTTGTCTATGTATCCTCACTAGGGGTGGCCAGAAAAGTCTCGCTATTCACCTGAGATGGCAGCGCAGGAACTGGAGTCTGGGTGATCCTCCCATAGCCGACTCTGGACTCATCTGGAGAGGAGAAAACATCATCAAGTAAAGTCTTGATCTTAATTACAGATGCATTTCCACAAGAAAATGCAAAGGGTGATTACTCAGCAGGAGTAGAGGATGACTTAAAGGAATGGCATGGATCAGACATGGGAAGAAAATGGGAAGAAAACCCATCTCAATTAATGAACAAAGCTGTTACATTTAGTCATTTAGCAGACGCTTTTGTCCAAAGCGACGTACAAGGGAGAGAACAATCAAGCTAAGAGCAATAAAACCTGGTGTAACAATAAATAGGCCTACTGCTTTCTTTTCCAAAAACAGAAAATGACATAGAAAGAAAAAGAAGTGCGGGACTGTAACTGTTTAATTGCAAGTTAAGCCACGGTGCCAGTTAGGAAGGGAGCTGTGTATCACAATCAGTGTGAACTTACTTTCCTGAGGAGAAATTTTGCAACTCACAGACAAACATATATAAATAAATCACACACACCAGTATGAGAGCATTATGTTAGAGATAAAGTTAGTCTTTGTTGAATAAAGTAAACAAGAATAGACTAACGTAGCACTCCATTTAGTGCCTGCAGTCGATTATCAAAGGGAGGTGCTCTCCTTTGAGTTCCCACTCCAAAAACACACAGTAGGCACTGAATTGGGTGCTACATCAAAAACCAGAAGAAGAGACTGACAGTCATTTGAATGAACACAGCTCCTGGTGTATCAGTGTGAACTTACTTTCCTGAGGAGAATCACAGCCTTGGTGTTCTTGCTCATCCTCTTCTTTCTTCACCTCAGCCCACACGGTAGTCTGCAGTACGTCACTGTAACTGGTGCTTAGTGTCTCGGTGAAGTCTGATTCAGTTTTACAGTGAAGATCTGAAATGACATTTCCCTTGTCATCTTGCCATGTAATCATGTGTCCATATTCCTCTTCTTTTATGTCCTCTTCTTTCACTCTCAGTCTCAGGGGTACCTGGTGTGTTTCATCACAGCCAGACCTCACCGGCAGTCCCAGATTCATGTTAGCAACCGACCGAACAGCAATCTGATATAGAAAAAGTAAAGTTAATGACTTTCAAGCTCACATTTATTTTTCTTTTTTGTGCTACATTACTATAGAAATAAGTGACCCAATAGGCTTGGGTTTAAAAAATAAATAAAGGGAAATTACATAAATAATGTGTTTGTTATTTGTTTGATAATGTATCTGAAAGCATTCATGTGCCCTGCAGCACTGGCACAACAATAAAGCCTTGTCGAACTCCTGGACATAAATCGAGAGTTACATCGACTGTCAAGCGAGATATCCATTCCTTCCGAGAACCACCGTTTACCCAGCGAAAGCTCTGCCTCAACGGGCCGGCAGAGGAGACGCTGTGAGCCGAAACAGGAGCAAGGCAAGCGGGCCGATGTACGAGCCCGGCTAAAGGCTAACCCATCCAAGCCATGATCCTTCAATCTTTCTCGCCAATGTCCGCTCAATACGGAATAAACTGGACGAGATCAGACTGCGACTTACGGCAGAGGACGTTGACAAGCTGCTGCAGCATGATTTTCACGATGTGGTTAGAAAGCAACACACCAGACGCAGCTATCCAGCTAGCAGGCCGCACCGTCTACCGGACTCGGAATCAGAGCCAACAAGTCCAGCCTACCAGTCCAACAGTGTGGAATGAGGATGCCATCCCTCAGCTACAGAACTGTTTTGACAGAAGGGACTGGGAGATATTCAACCGCCTGGGAGCTTCTTATGTATTAAAATGTATTCTTATTTAGTTGTGGCAGTTAATGTCCAGAGCAACTTAAGTGTTTAGCTGTCTGGTGCTGCCTAGTCTGTCTCGTTGTTTTGTGACAATGACAAATAAAGTACTTTGAACTTTGCGATTGGAACAGAGTAGCCCAGGAGTTCAACTGTATTGCATTGTCGAGGTGTCTGGATCTCTCGCTAGACTTCGACTGATACATGAGAGTGCTGGTATGACAAGGAATAACTAGATTCATAATATTTTGAGAAAAAAAAACATACCTCTAATGCGTTCACACGCTGACCTGTTTTCTGTTTTTATCTCAAAAGACGTTTATAACGGAACAAAAGCGGCAGGGTCCTATGGATGTTTACATGTGGAGACTTCTTCTCGACCAACCATTGCCGTTTGATAAACCAACAAGAATACGGCGACATACTGCCACCGTGTGGACTGAAGTGTGACTGCGGGAACCTGGAACTCGCCCTCTGGTTTATTGGTCGTATTCAGTCACGTGACCAATATCCATGACAACAACCTTTGGTGGCCATGTTGGGGTCCATGTACGGCATTGTTTTGCAGTGGTTTATACCAGTGTTTTCTACCGCTCTTCTCAAGAAGCTCTTCTTTTCTCTTCTCTTCAAGTCTATTTATTATTATCATTATTTATTATTATCAAGTCTGTTTATTCTCAGTTCGAAACGGTTTATTCTCAGTTCGAAACGGTTTGCCTTGAGATTATGGTACTGTGCATCATTGTTGGCTGTGGGACTAGGACGGGTAAAGCCCACGCACACCGCAAAAAGTTTAGGTTGTTTCGCGTCCCTCGTGTGATAACTAACCAGGGGGAACATGTGGAGGGACTAACATCTACTCGGCGCAGGCAATGGATTTCTGCCATAAGTAGAGCGGATCTGACAGCGCAGAAGTTGGAGAATGAACGTGTGTGTGGTAAACACTTTGTGTCTGGACAGCCTAGCAAACAATGGGAACAGTTTAGTGTCGACTGGGTACCTAGTGTCAACCTCGGGCACAGCAAAACAGAAGAGGTGGGGACATCTGCCGGTAGAGCTCAACGAGCCGAACGAACAGCTCGGTGCCGAAAACAGCGTGATGTTGTCAAGAAAGTGCCACGGACAACTTCACATCAACTAGACATCAACCAGACTCCATCCAGTTGTACGGAACAAGGTACAAGCACTTCTGACAAATCTTCCCAGACATCTGAATTTGACTACCTCTTCAAGGAAAGCAAGATACAGTCTTTTACGGAGGAGTATTTTTCAAACTGTCATGACAGTGATGACAAGGTACGATTTTACACAGGCTGGCCCAGTTTCGATACTCTGAATACAGTTTTTAATTTCGTTGAGGCTCATGTGTCAAGGAAGACCACAACCTTAACACCATTTCAAGAGTTTGTGATGGTTCTCATGAAACTGAGGCTCAATGTGCCTCAGCAAGATCTGGCATATCGATTCGATGTCAGTCAGCCTACCAAACTTTAAAGATGGCGATAAATCCGAATTTATTTTGTGTAGCATAATACATTCACTCTAAAAGTATTCATTATCATTCATAAATTGTCTTTTGGATGTTCAAAGTGTAACACTCGCTCCTGCGCTTTGCAAGACTATTAACAGTGTCGGGGAAAGTTCACTCTTCCAGACTGCTCTGTGGAATTCCAATGCACACAAAATATGAATGTTAAAAGTGTTTTTGTTCTGGTTTACATCAGTTTGTCTGGATTGTATAAATGGCAGTTTCACTATGGAAAGTGTGTTGAGCAATGGTACTAAAAAAAAATGCTTCAAGTCATTGTACTGATTTTTTGAAGTATTTAGGCGATCCAGTAGCTGATACACTTAACTCACAAACATACATACATGAATCACAAATGCACACAAAATATGAATTTAAAGAAAGTGTAAAAATTATTCTGGCTTATATCAGTTGTCTGGATTGTATGGCAGTTTCACTATGAAAAGGACAGTGCTAAATCGTACTTCAATGCCTCAAAATACTTTCTTGAAGTCATTGTACAGTCGTGACAAAGTTTGCTGCTTCAGTGTCTTTAGATATTTTTGTCAGATGTTACTATGGAGACTGAAGTATAAGTAAGCATTTAATAAGTGTCAAGTCCTCCGAGAGCAACTTCTCCCAACCATCCAGGAACAGTTTGGTGATGAACAATGCCTTTTCCAGCATGATGGAGCACCTTGCCATAAGGCAAAAGTGATAACTAAGTGGCCTCGGGGAACAAAACATTGATATTTTGGGTCCATTGGCCAGGAAACTCCCCAGACCTTAATCCCATTGATAACTTGTGGTCAATCCTCAAGAGGCGGGTGGACAAACACAAAAATATATATTTCTGACAAACTTCAAGCATTGATTAGGATTGTGAAAATGCATATTTGTGTCATTCTCAAAACTTTTGGCCACGACTGTATTACCAAGTATTTAATTTACTTCCGTTTCATAAAAGTAAATTGACTTTGTACAAACACACGACTTATTAATGGCAATTCATCCATCTTTTTCAGACACACACAGCACACCATCATGAAGGCTAAAGACGTGTTTAGATTTGTACTGTAGGCTACACTCAGTTTAAAGAATACAAATGATAAGTAGGCTAAGTAACTAATAACATCCATGAGCATGTCAGTGGCGAAAACAGGGGTTTACGTTGCCTTACAGACAGACGGCACACCCAGGTTATGTTAGTGAATACTATTTTATTTTAAGTATGTATTGTATTGTTTTGGCGCTAAATATAATATAATATAATTGAATTTAATCGATCCGAGTGTGCACGATCAAATGCATTTGCGTTAAGGCCTATGCCCATAAGGAATGTTTTGCATAGGCTACTTCTTGCATAGGCTTACCTCTTTTATTTACTGTAGAGCACAGTTGTGTTAAATTAACAAGGTCATATTTTGTTATCCCAAAAACTGCTCGTTTCTTCAGTGAACAGCCTTAGCTATAGACAATCCCAATGTCTTCCCATTCATGTCAGCTACAGAATTTCATTTCTGAGGGGAAAGGACGTGACATCACATTACGCCATCCCCTGAGCAACCCTCCATATTGGCTGTGGCGCGTAGCCAGTCGGGTTGCGGCGGGAACGAAGTTATAAGCGCACGTGGAAGTTGTCTAAACTTTGTTTACTTCGCGATGGGAGGAAATCAATGTTGCGTTACAAGCTGCAGAGGCTCTCCCCGTAACCACCGGGAGACCGGACTAGAGCACGGGTCTTCCCGTAACCACTGGGAGACAGGACTGGAGCACGGGTCGTCTCTTTACAGCTTTCCGGCGTGGAAACAAACTGAGGGAGCCGAAGTCTCTGACTTGACAAAGAGACGTCGGCTCGCCTGGATAGCGGCAGTGGGACGCCGCGACATTACATTCGACAAAATTCCCGTCTGGATGAAGGTGTGTTCGAGACATTTCCAGTCTGGTGAGTTTACGCTAGGGAAAAAAACAAACAAAAAACATTTTGAATCTACTTTACTCTACTCCACTCCTTCTGTGGTTGTGCGTGTGCTTGCTGAAACACATAACGTGGCTGGGGGAGCATTATCTAGCTTATATTTTACACACCGTTTGTGCAGAAACTGTGAAAACAGTTCTATCATGTTTTGGAAGTTGAATAACTTCAGACTAACCAATCCGCGCACCGCCGTTCATTGGCCGCAAACACACAACATGATTGGTTTGCAGGCATGTCCATCGTGTGTGTGCGCGTGCGCGATGTGTGTCGAACGTTCCACCGAGCCTGAGGGGTACACTTCCGGGAGTTCTCAGAACGCGATTTCTCAGTGCAATGGCGCCTCACTGCTGTGTTCCCCAATGTACATCATCACACAGGAAAAAATCAAACCGAGGACAAACGTTTCACCGTTTCCCCAACGATCAGGGACTACGTCGACAATGGATAATACACATCAGAAGGGAACCTGGTCCTAATTTTAAGGTAAGTTTTATTATATGTCTGCTGCTGTGGGTCTGAGCCATCTCCATAACTAGCTTGTATCGCTAGCAGCTAGCCAGGCTACTGCTAGCTTGAACTAGCAAGTTTTAGTAGATACATTAAGGCAGAGAGCCAGGTTGTTGAAATATAGTCTAGTCCAAAACAAGTGGTATGTTATTAAAATCTACCACCACAAATTAACTGGTATAAGCATATTCTGAGTGACCTTGTGTGTATTAGCTTCTAGTCACAAGCTAACCTAGGGAACACATCACATCAGTTTTCCTAGCTAGGATGAGGATGTAGGAGTCACATTGAGTCTGAGCAATAGAATTATACATGTACAAATGTTTGTATGATTACATTTTATTTACTGATGCAGATAAGCACATACACAAAAGTGTGTTAGGAGCATTTCCTCCCAGACTGCCTTGTGAAAAGCAAGACTGGCATCACCAAGTTAAAACCGGGAGCTGTGCCAACTGTGTTTGCATGGAGTTCTGGCAGACCAGAGAGGAGTGTTGTTAGAACTGCAAGGTAGTATTTAGATGAATTAAGTTACACGTTTGTAATGCATGTATTAACTGTGTAGTGACAGTATTTCTCTATTGATGATTTCCAGTAATGTTTCCACGGATCTCGATGATAGTCATGGTGTGAGTGTGTTGAGGTACAAAAAGGTGTAATTGGTTACATGAATTGAGCATGAGTATCCTAGTAAAAGACCTAATGTGTCCATCAATATGTTTCTCTTATGCACTTCCAGTGAAGAGACACCCCCTCCGCACCCAGACCATGAATATTCTATACTGCCCTCACTTCAAGATCAACTCAAGGAAGCCCGCAAGACCATCGGTGATCAAGAACTTTTAATTTTAGAGCTTCAACAAAAACTGTTTTTGATTTCAAATTTTCAAGGTGATTATAAACAGATTTCATTTTATACAGGGTTTCCAGATTACGATGCATTTAAAGCTGTGTTTATGGCCCTGCAACCTACTGCAGAAAATATGGTGGGGTGGAGTCAGGCTCAGCGACTTAAACATACGAGTGGAGAGGTACTTTGTCAAGGCTTTAGCGCCTCTCAATTGTCCACTATGGACCAGTTTTTTATTTTTCTTTGTAGGTTGAGGCAGGGCTTTCCTGAGCAGGAACTTGCAACCCGTTTCCAAGTATCACAGTCAACAGTAAGCAGGATCTGTGTGACCTGGGTACATTTTTTGTATTTTATGGTGGGATCACTTCCAATGTGGCCTTCAAGGAAAACTGTGGATGAACTTATGCCAGATTGCTTTAAATGCACGTTCCCGGCTACTAGAGTTATATTGGATTGCACAGAAATTCATGTACAGAAACCTAGCTCCAAGGTCCTTAACTCAGCGATGTATTCACACTACAAAGGTAACACCACTTTTAAGGGCCTAATAGGCATTGCCCCCTCAGGTGAAGTGACTTTTGTCAGCGATTTATATACGTACAGGTTCAATATCTGACAAAGAAATTACTAAAAAAATCAGGTATCCTTTCTGTTCTCGAAGAAGGAGATATGGTAATGGCCGATAAAGGCTTTCTCATCAAGGACCTTCTCTCTGAAAGACAGGTCTCCCTTGTAATCCCTCCTTGTTTAGGCCCAAGTGGACACTTTACTGCAGATGAAATTCGAAAGACTCAAGTGTTAGCAAGACTGAGAATTCATGTAGAGCGCGCTATTAGGCGGATTAAAGAGTACTGTTTTTTTGATAAAGTCTTACCCATGACACTGGTGGGCTCCGTTAACCAACTGTGGGCCGTCTGTGCCCTTTTAACTAATTTTCAAGGTCCTCTCTTTTAAAATTGTAATGTTAACGTAAATATCTACCAATGTTATGTAAATCTCTACAACTGAAAGCTTTAATATCCACAAATGTATTCAAACCTCAAATAGAAAGTGTTCATATGTGTGTGTATGTATAAGCTACTGGATGTCTATCTATCTAAACAATAAAGTACAATTGTATTACACATGCATGATGTCCTTCATAACTTTACAATTCGTATGCGTCAGAGTCAAACTTCCGGGTTTGTGTACCCTTCAACGGCGTTTGAGTTTTCAAAATGGCTGCCAGGTGAATAAGGCGAATAGTGTTCCCCAGTGGTCCATCTGACAGGCATTTACTATTATTATTATTTAATAATAGTATTATCAATAATAAACAGGGCAATCAAAACATGATGCTACCCTGCACATAGTGGACAATGACTTGGGCCACCAGGGTCAGAATTGACTGTCTCCTTGACCCCCTTGCTGTGTGTGTGTGTGTGTGTGTGTGTGTGTGTGTGTGTGTGTGTGTGTGTGTGTGTGTGTGTTCCTTGGCCTGTGTGTGTGGGTTTCTTCCTTGGCCTGTGTGTGTGTGTTCCTTGGCCTGTGTGTGTGTGTGTGTTCCTTGGCTGCATCATGGCAGCATTATAGTACCATTTAAAACCATGTTAGGTAACTTTCCACACACACACACACATACACCAGCCCCCCCCCCCCCCCCCCCCAAACATAAACACACACCCCCACACACACACAGCTCTTCACTCCTTGAAAAAAAACATCCCTGTCCCCTGTTTGTCCACAGGTCGGCCCGGCAACGAGATGCTTGAAGACGACCCGGACTGGGTGCCCCATTTACACATGAAGCCCCAAGAACCTAAAGAGGGTAAGGAAAAGGATGGGGCCGAAGAAGAACCCAAAGGCTCAAAGACGGATCAGGAAGAGGACGGGGCCGATGATGAAGAGGAGCTACATGAACACGGAGAGGACAATAAGAGCGAAGACACAACGGGCGGGACAGACGGCGTCGGTGAGCCGGAGGCTAAGAGGGCGAGGTCCGAGTGCGAGTCGTGCTCGCGGAGACGAGAGCGGATCAACCGGCTGCTGGCGGAGAACGAGGAGCTGCGCTACGAGCTGGAGCGACTCAAGATGAACGAGTACTTCCTCGAGGACGACGACCAGAAGGTACAAACACACACACACACACACACACACACACAACGACCAGAAGGTACTTTTTGTCATTTAGCAGACACTTTTCTCCAAAGCGACTTACAAGGATGTATACACACATTTTACATTTAGTCAATTAGAAGACACTAATAACCAGAAGGTATATTTACATTTATTTTGTGTGTGTGATTGTAAGTGTGTGTGTGTCTGGGGACTGTTGTAACATGCTTAATTTCGCAGTTTCGTGTAACATCATGTGATGAAGTGTGTAACGTCATCATGTGATGAAATTCATACGATTACATTTACATTAAGTCATTTGGCAGACACTTTTTATCCAAAGTGACTTACAAGGATGTATACACACATTTTACATTTACACTGATGGCACACTGCACATCAGGAGCATTTAGGGGTTCAGTGTCTTGCTCATGGACGCTTCCACAGGGAATCGAACCGGCAACCTTCTGATTACTAAACGACTATTCTACCTCCTGTACCTGTGTGTGTCTGTCTCTGTCTCTGTCTCTGTGTGTGTGTGTCTGCGTGTGTGTGTGTGTCTGCGTGTGTGTGTGTGTCGCCCCCCAGGTGCGTTACTACACGGGCCTCCAGTGCTTCGCGGTTCTGATGGGGGTTCTGACCCACGTGCTGCCTCACCTGCCTGCCGCCGACACGCTGCTCTCCCCCTTCCAGAAGGTTCTGCTCACCCTTATGCGCCTCCGTCTGGACCTGCCCGTCCAACACCTGGCCCACCTGTTCAATGTCGACCCGGACGCCGTCAGCAGGACCTTCACGGAGACGCTGGGCGCGCTGCACTCCCAGGTAGAGAGCACAACAACATGAAGCATTTCATAGTGGGTACTAACGATTGAATGTATATCATTTTAAGGATGATATTGGCCAAGTTAGTTTGCACAAACAAGGAATTTGTCTTGGTGCAGTGGCTCTCAGGTGTGCTTACACATATAACACATATATACATCACAACACAAAACAATACAACAGTGCAAATCAGAGTAACACAATACAATACAACAGTGCAAAACAATACAATACAAAAGTGCAATGGATAAACAATAGTGCAAAGTGGAGAGTCCAGGAAGAGCATATATAGGTATATATAAAAAATATATGGTATTGGGTTAGGAAGGGTGAAATAAATAGATATGGTTATGGGGGTAATTTAAACAACATAACTTAAAATTCCAAACCAAGACGTTGACAATGGAACAATTTTTTGTCACGGAGAAACAATGGCGAAATAAACCATTTTTAATCAATAACTCCGTGTTGAAATGTTAATTTGTTGACGGTAGAATTGTTTTATAATTAAGCAATATAGCACTCGTGGGAGTGGGGTAGGTAAGGGATAATCCCACCGGTGCTTTCGGCCTCGGTGGCTTCGGCCGAACACCACCCGTGGGATTATCCCTTACCTACCCCACTCCCACTCGTGCTATATTGCTTAACTATTTCATAGTGGGTACTAACGACTGAATGTATATCATTTTAAGGATGGTGGAAGTTTTATTGGATCATACTTCCTTACCATTAACTTTTCTATTTACGTAGTGCATACAATTGTGAAAATAATCAAAACTTCCCGCTAAAGGGGCTTTCAAAAGGTTAACCCTATTAAAAAAGAACATTAGCCGCATGGAAAACAATAACACAGAAATGATGCACTCCTCACGGAGACACTCGGCGCCTTGCACTCCCAGCTCACCCCGCTGGTGTGTGTGTCTGTCTGTCTGTCTGTCTGTCTGTCTGTCTGTCTGTTAGGGATGCACGATATTGAATTTTAGCCGATATCCGATATGCCGATATTTACAAGCTCATTTTGGCCGATTGCCGATACCGATATATACACCTCAGCGTTTTAATTATTGAAAAGTCTCTCCTGTACTATAATTAATCTGTTATTATGCTAGGGTATTGCTGTAAATACAGGACATTACAGACTTGATTTGTATCATTTTAGACATAGACATTCACTCATGAAACTGAAATGGTTTCAAATATGGCAGATTTATTTATATTTTCACGCCACAATATTCATACTTGAACAGTACCTCCTTGAACTTGAATAACTACACTCTGGAACTGCAGCTTGGCTTACTTGGCAAGCTAACATTGGTTAACTAACTTACAGTTTAATAACGTCCCTTGTAGGATTTCTAGACTAATCTATGTAACGTTATTGCCAAGTTAGCTATATAAATTCCATATATGCAAAAGTAAGCCATGTAAAGATAGCGTGGGCTTGTGACATAACGTTTCACATCCCGTGAAATGAGGTATCATCAACTTCTCTGGTGTCATGTAGCATGCAAGCTAACAAGCTAGTGTTGTCTAACTAACTCCGTAACTTATTAACGGCTATTAGCGTGACAGGTAATGTTGTAAAGCGTGGCACGCGGGTGGTCTGCATCTATGCATGCAACCTACGTTATGGCCAAGCTGCATCTCCTCCTCCTTCTCCTGAAAAGTTTTCTGACAAATAGGCATTTTGTCATCATCCTCTGACGTCAACTTATCGGCCAGGAATATCGGCAGAAATTTTTCATATCTGCAGATACCGATAATTAAGTTTTGAAGCCGATATCTGCCGATACCGATGTCGTGCCGATATAATCGTGCATCCCTACTGTCTGTCTGTCTGTCTGTCTGTGTGTTTCTGCTCAGCGCCTTGCACTCCCAGCTCACCACGCTGGTGTGTGTGTGTCTGTCTGTGTGTGTGTGTGTGTGTGTGTGTGTGTGTGTGTGTGTGTGTGTGTGTGTGTGTGTGTGTGTGTGTGTGTGTGTGTGTGTAGCTCACCCCGCTGGTGTACTGGCCTGAGAGGGGGAGCCTGCTGGCCTCCATGCCCAGGCGGTACATGGACGCCCTGGGGGGGGACCAGCGACGCGTGGCCGTGATCGTCGACTGCCTGGAGATCCGCATCGAGCGGCCCGGCAGCGTGAAGGGGCGCGAGCAGACCTACTCGCCTCCGAGGCGCTGCCACACCATGAAGTACCTGGTTGCCATGACGCCGCAGGTAAAAGGGTGTTATTTTATCCCAAGTATCAGAGACTCAGTCAAAGTGATGGAATTTCAATGGGCAGTTTTTAATATTTCAGTGGTGATCATCAAGGGAGGGACTGAGACTGTGTTTCGCCGCTGGAGTTTCATCTAGTCTCTTTCACTGACTGTCTCTTACAGAAATCAAGTCTTTTTAACCCTATGAAGGTAGGGGGGGGTGGATACCTGTATGCTAATTTAACTCTCTGAGACATCAGGTCTGGGATACTTTATATTCATGGAGGACACTGACACAGGGGTGTCAGCATTCCCACAGTGATCAACGACTAAAATCTATTCATGAGGCTTACAGGAACTATGTGGCCATGTGGTCAAATCCAGAATGCACATGAGAGCTATCAACTTCGATGTTTCTTCAAATATACTGAAAGATGAGATATATTTATTGACTATGGAATAAACTAACGTTTTAACATTTAAATGTTTAATAAGCTAACTCCTAATTACAGATACACACACACACAAACATCGAAGTTGATAGCTCTGATACACATGAGAGCTATCAACTTAGATGTTTCTTCAAATATCCTTACAATAACCATTAAGGATGAGATATATTTATTGACTATGGAATAAACTAACGTTTGAATATTTAAATGTTTAATAAGCTAATTCCTGATGATATATATTTATTAACTATGGAATAAACTAACGTTTGAATATTTAAATGTTTAATGAGCTAACTCCTAACTCCTGATACTATCACAGGGGGCCGAAGAAATATACTTAAGGATGAGATATATTTATTGACTATGGAATAAACTAACGTTTGAATATTTAAATGTTTAATAAGCTAATTCCTGATGATATATATTTATTGACTATGGAATAAACTAACGTTTGAATATTTAAATGTTTAATGAGCTAACTCCTAACTCCTGATACTATCACAGGGGGCCGAAGAAATATACTTAAGGATGAGATATATTTATTGACTATGGAATAAACTAACGTTTTAATATTTAAATGTTTAATGAGCTAACTCCTGATACTATAACAGGGGCCGAAGAAATATACTTAAAGATGAGATATATTTATTGAATAAAGTAACGTTTGAATATTTAAATGTTTAATAAGCTAACTCCTGATTCCTGATGATATATTTATTGACTATGGAATAAATATAACGTTTGAATATTTAAATGTTAAATAAGCTAACTCCTAATTACTGATGATATATATTTATTGACTATGGAATAAACTAACGTTTGAATATTTAAATGTTTAATAAGCTAACTCCTAACTCCTAACTCCTATCCCAGGGGGCCGTGTCCTTCGTCTCGCCCGCGCTGGGGGGCCGCGCCTCGGACCTGCAGGTGGCGGAGGGCAGCGGCATCCTGGAGAGGCTGGCGTGCGGAGACTACGTGCTGGCTGTGTCCGGGCGCGACGGCGGCTTCGAGATCCCGGAGGAGAGCGCCGCGGGCGGCGTCATGTGCGCGCGGGTGAAGTCGGCGGCGCTGTTCGGCAGGGGCCCGCGCCATCTGGACGTGAAGGGCGGAGGCAAGGAGGAGGAGACGGGCACGCGGGCACAGCTGCGGTTGGCCGTGGAGCGGGTGGCAAGGGGCCTACGCCAGAGGTTCGCCCTGCTGGAGCAGACGATGCCCATCAGCATGCTGCTGCCCGGGGGAGGAGGAGACCAGGGCGACCCGGAGGACACGGCGCTGCTCGACAAGATCGTTACCGTCTGCTGCGCACTGCTGAACATGTGCCCCGACGTGCTGGAACAACCAGACGAATGAGTGAGTGTGTGTGTGTGAGTGTGTGTGTGTGTGTGTATCTGTACTGTACCCCCTAATGAACATGAGCAGCTACAACCAATAACTTGAGGGTGTGTGTGTGTGTGTGTGTCTGTCTTTGTGTGTGTGTGTCTGTCTGTGTGTGTGTTTGTGTGTGTGTGTGTTTGTGTGTGTGTGTGTGTGTGTGAACATCTGCCTTAAACCTACCTGGTTTTTGGTCTCCAAGGTGCAGCTATTGGCAGCAGTAGCCACGGCTTTCAAACCAATTAATTGTGTGAAAGTCATGAGTAATTGTGTGAAAGTCATGAGTAATTGTGTGAAAGTCATGATTAATTCATACAAAACAATGGATTGTATTTTTTTGCTTTTGTACCTGTCAATTAAGCCCACAATTTATTGTTTGTCATCCAAGAGAGACTTGACAGCTGTTGTATTATAACTTTCACTGACACAAAACAAAGATTATGTGTAGATATCCTATCAAACTGTGGTATGTGGAAAAGATCATCTTTGTTGTTATATATGTATTTTATGTAGATATACTTTTTTTATTATTATTTGTAGAGGAAGAGTGTTGAATAGATCACAATTTTCCCTCATAAGTCATGAGATTCCGATTTAGGGGCCAAGGAGGAAAAAGGTTATTTCACAAAAGTGTGAGGCAAAAATAATTGACAGCAAGCACAGCGAACAAAATAAAACCTCACTCTTGCTGTGATGTGCATATCTAAATGTTGTTGTCTCTCTGATGATGTTGTTGACATCTACATTTACATTACATTTAACAAACGCTTTTATCCAAAGTGAAGTACAAGGGAGAGAACAATCAGGAGACCTAGTGTTACAATAAATACTATTTTACATAAGAGATAGAACAAAAAGTGCAGGAATGTAATTGATGTGAGTGCAAGTAAAGTGCTTGTAGAAGTGAAAGTTAGGAAGGGAGATCCTCTCTGAAGAGTTGGGTCTTTAAGAGCTGAACATTAATTCCACTGTGCAGTCCATTAATAATTATTAAGAATGAACATTTTGAATTCAAAAGTCAGTCTTCAGCATGGTAGAAACAGGAGTAAAGTGAAGCAAAGCTCTAATATAGTTGAAGTATATATCACATCTGGACAAACTCCCTTTGGCTATATATATATAGTTGAAGTATATATCACATCTGGACACATCCCGTTTGTATATATGTATAGTGGAAGTATATATCACATCTAGACAAATCCCCTTTGGCTATTATATGAACCCCTCAAAAACAGTTCGGAAACGTTTTTTCGATTGATTGTTCCTCCCATTTTATAATATTGCAGGGGATTTTGGCAAAACAATCTGGGCCGCTACCCACACGGTAAGCTGTGTTGCTCATTCCACGAATGCACGATCCTTACAAGTTGTACCACGTTGTAAAGGTGACTAATCAGGCTTTCTAACGATATACAATACAATACCAATTGGTATTATAAAAGGGTAGGAATAATCAACCGAAAAAACGTTTCCAAACTTTTTTTGAGGAGTTTATATAGTTGAAGTATATATCACATCTGGACAAATGAACAGACACATTCTGGGAGTGTTTTTGGAAGTTTAATTTTTATTTCTTTATTTGATTTTAATGTTTTTTTTTTTTTTTTCAGCTTTACTTTTCCATAAAAATCCTGAGGTATTCACAAGATAATGGCATTAACTCTGTTTGGAAACGAGACAAAGAGCAAGAAAGCTCAAAGAAAAGGAAAACAAAATCTACACAAAATAAACAAAAAACAGAAACACAATCTAATGGAGAAAAAAAATCAAAAACAAAACAAAAAGATGTACAGCTTCAAGAAATGTGCGACAATAAACAAGAACATAGTTCCTTAAAAGATTCTACCATAGCTCAACAACCTTTGTTTTTTCTTCTCAATGTTAACTTTATTTGGTGCTCTTTTAAAACGTTTTATTTTAAACTCTTTAGAAGCCTGTCTGATGTTTCCTCAATCTGGCTCTTTGGGATCGCTGAGCCGATGGTTTGTTTTTGAAGTATCTCACCTAAGCCAGCTGATTGGTTGATGTTTTTAAAGTATCTCACCTTAGCCAGCTGATTGGTGGCCTAATCAAACAGACACTCAAGCTGACTGAAACACTTCTACTGATTTAATTACACTGAAGAAAGTAGCCATAATATATAGACGTCCAATCAAAAAACAACAAATTCAGAATGTAGATGCTGGCGTCCAATCAAATGGTCCAGTGGGGGGGAGGGTCTGTTCTCAAGAGAGTTTGAAATCCCACTTGAGAGTATACTTCTTTAATTAGCCAATCAGAAATGTGTTTAGGAAAGTGGG
>NC_137920.1:7264438-7274438 GCF_963457725.1 Sprattus sprattus | reverse complement strand
AACATGAGGTGACATGGATGATGCTGCCTAGCAACAGGAGGTGACAGGGATGCTACTGCCTAGCAACCTGAGGTGACAGGGATGCTGCTGCCTAGCGACATGAGGTGACAGGGATGATGCTGCTGCCTAGCGACATGAGGTGACAGGGATGATGCTACTGCCTAGCAACATGAGGTGACTGCATAGTGTTGAATATTTGGTTTAATTACATGAGGGGGTGGGGGTGCACTCATCAATTAACCTAACCATTACCGACACACACACACACAGAAGCTAACAACTAGCCCCATCTAAGCATTTGGTGTTCTGGGTGAGATGCACATCAGCTAGAACAGGAGCGATGTGAAGATCAGGTCTTACTGAGATCCATCTGAGTTTGATCTCTCTCTCTCTGTAACACACACACACACACACACACACCTTATAGTGTCAAGACGGATCTAGAGAAGACAGAGAACACCGCGTGTGAGCCGGATGTTAGCCAGGTTTTGCACGACGACGACGATGACGTCATCAGAAAACAAACAAACAGACCAAAATAAAATAATAACAAAACATACAAACCAA
The DNA here is from genome assembly GCF_963457725.1 of Sprattus sprattus. Taxonomy (NCBI): domain Eukaryota; kingdom Metazoa; phylum Chordata; class Actinopteri; order Clupeiformes; family Clupeidae; genus Sprattus; species Sprattus sprattus. The sequence continues at coordinate 7,273,871 of NC_137920.1, read as the reverse complement.
ACACGTCATTGGCTAGAATACAAACAGTGACATGATTGGTTGGCTGTCTGGCTGAGAAGCAGACATGATTGGTTTGTTGGTTGATTTGGGGTTGGTAGGAGTGGTTACGCCTTTGGTGACAAGTCCCATCCTTGACCAATCAGGAAGCATCACTATGCAGCAACCCACGCTAAATGACAGATAGACGATTAGCTGCTCTACATGCTCCCTCTGACATGGCCGTTGCTAAGCAATGCTTCCTAGAAACACATCCCTGGCAGATAAACAGGAAGTCCCCTACTGACTGACAGACAGACAGACAGACAGAAAGGTCAAAGGTTCCACACGCCATCCCCACACAGCATCTGACTGTGTCCCATCCTTCAGTGAGATGGATGTAACGTCTATGGTGTTTTACACAGATGGATGTAACGTCTATGGTGTTTAAGACAGATGGATGTAACGTCTATGGTGTTTTAGACAGATGGATGTAACGTCTATGTAACATCTTTGGTGGAAAATGATCAGGCCCAGACTTCACCGACAGGAAAAAAGGTATATTCCCTTATATACAAAGATGTCTTTTTATGTAGTGTTCCTAAGTTATCCTCTTTAATTATTATTGTTATTGATTTTTCTTATTACAGCTGTTAATTTGTTTATTTTGATTTTAAAATAGTTTGGTGAATAGTTAATATAATATAGTTGATGATATCGGTTACCATTTTTCATCTATTCTTGTTTCTGTTTTTTTCTGTATTTATTTCTTGTCTTTTGCACTCATTTCTGTTAACAGTTTTCAACTATTCCTCTCATATGCTATTAATATTAATTATTATTATTATTATATATCTGAGTAACTAATGGCCTCTACACGTGGCTAGACACTACAGGTTAGAGAAACTAGATAGATAGATAGATAGATAGATAGATGGATACTTTATTAATCCCTAGGGAAATTTAGGTCATCCTAAAGGTCAACTGTTGCTATTTGTCAGTACTAGACAAACACAGAAATCAATATTAATAAAAGCACAGACACAAAAGTACACAGACGCAACTCTAGTTTAGAATCAGGTCTAATGAATGACAGAAATCTGCACACGCAAACACATCGGCTGACTACAACAGATCTGGCCCTGACTGGTTGGAAATAATAAGCATCAAATAGATCTGGCCCTGATTGGTTTGAATTAGAAAGAATCTGGTTGATGTGGCCCTGATTGGTCAGACCTGGCTCAGATTCTGACCTTAATCCAGGAAGTGCCAGTGCCAGCTCCAGTCAGCTGTGGGCACGGCAGACTCCCCTGGTCTACGGTGACCGATGACCTTTCACCTTTCACCCTACCTGCCTTGTTTCTCTCCTGTGTTCTTTCATCTCTGAATCTTTCCTCTCTTCTCTAGCACTGTAGTCCCACCCCATCCATCCCTCCCTCCCTCCCTCCCTCCCTCCCTCCCTCCATCCATCCCTCTCTTGACTTTTCTTCCGTTGTTCTTGTATTTGGTTCACGAATCCCAGAGCGCGACCGCTTCCAGAACCAACTCGGCCGGGCCCGTACCAGGCCCGTACCAGGCGTGGGCCAGAACTGGGCCACTGTCTGGGAAGGGTTGACTTTGTGGAATATTTTGGTTTGTAGAAGACATCACCTTTGGGTGGCAACAGTAACACAGCAGCGTTTCTATAGCAACATAATCAGCAGCAGCAACAGCAGAAACAGTCCCAAAATAGAATAAATAATAATAATAATAAAGTCAAATCAATACAACTCTCTTAAAACGAATTCAAACAGTAAAACTAACTCAAAAGCATTCTAACTGCTAAATCTTACCAGATATCGGTGAAACGCCACTATCTCTCACCACTAAATAAGAGTGCTAGCTTACTAGCTCCCACCACTGAGTAAGAATGCTAGCTAACTAGCTGAGTAAGAGTGCTAGCTAACTTGCTCCCATCACTGAGTAAGAGTGCTAGCTAACTAGCTCCCCTCACTGAGTTAGAGTGCTAGCTAAGTAGCTCCCACCACTGAGTAAGAGTGCTAGCTAAGTAGCTCCCCTCACTGAGTAAGAGTGCTAGCTAACTAGCTCCCACCACTGAGTTAGAGTGCTAGCTAACTAGCTCCCCTCACTGAGTTAGAGTGCTAGCTAAGTAGCTCCCACCACTGAGTAAGAGTGCTAGCTAAGTAGCTCCCCTCACTGAGTAAGAGTGCTAGCTAACTAGCTCCCACCACTGAGTTAGAGTGCTAGCTAACTAGCTCCCCTCACTGAGTTAGAGTGCTAGCTAAGTAGCTCCCACCACTGAGTAAGAGTGCTAGCTAACTAGCTCCCACCACTGAGTAAGACTACAAGCTCACTGAGTTGAACATCAGGAAAGCTTTCACACTCAAAGAGTCGCCCAGGAGACGCCAAGGAGAAGAGTAGAACATGTCTCCTCTCACCCCCACCTCCCCCCTCTCCTCCTCACCCCCAGACCCCTCTCTCCTCCTCTCCCTACTCTCCTCTCACCCCAAACCCCCACCCCTCGCTCCTCCTCTCACCCCAGACCCCCACCCGTCTCTCCTCCCTCTCCCTCCACCTCTCTCACCTCCTCATCAGAGGATCATAATACTTCTTCACCTCCTTCACCAAAGACATTCAGCTCCATCAGCATATTACCAACCGAAAAAACCCCCACTTATTTTTCCATCTTATGGTCAAACTTTCTATTCCCCTTTTTTCTCTCTCTCCCTCTAGTCCTCCCTCTCTCTTCATCACCCCATCCACATTCAGATCTGTCTCAATCCGTGTCCTTCTCCACCTGTTTGTCAACTTACAGGGTTCCATCTGTTTGTCCTCTCTCTCCCTCCGATTGGCTGTTCTCTCCATCTCTCTCTGTGATTGGCCTTCTCCACCTGTTCGTCAACTTGCCAGGTTCCATCTTTCATCTCAATCCTCTACCCGTCACGTCAAAACAGAAACTAAACCAATCTGGAGCCTGAATCACCAGCCAGTTATGCCAGATCTGTTTCTGTCCTTTCTCTCTCCTCTGATTGGCTGTTCTCTGCACACCCCTCGCCCTCTAATTGGCTGTTCTCTCCATCTCTCTCTGCGATTGGTGGTTTGGCTTGGCGAAGGGGACACGTCTTATGAGTATTTAAGACCGTGACTGAGCATGCGACATAGCATGTGTGAGTACCTAAGACTGAGTGTCTGAGTGTGAGTGCCTGAGTAAGAGACAATATGCATTGTGTGTGTGTGTGTGTGTGTGTGTGTACGTGTGTGTGTTTGCCTTGGTTTCTTCGCTTTGGTATTATAGAACCTCTCTGGTTCTGGCTCTTGTTCGAGACCCGAGAACCCGGTTCTACGGCTAGAAAACCCGATTCTACGGCTGAAGAGCTCATCACAGTCTTGCCTTCCCTCTTTCTCACTCTTCCCTCTATCCCTGAGACATCACTGTACAGACAAAACCCAATCCTATTGGCTAGAATCTCACCAGATCAGACATCAATTGGCTGGGATCCCACCAGCTCTGAACCTGATTGGCTGGGATCCCACCAGCTCTGATCCTGATTGGCCCAGAGGCAGTTGCAGTCGGTCCTCCATTTTGCTTAATTTCTGCCATTCTGCCTAACAAGAGAACTGTAGCTAGAACTTGTTTTTTTTTTGGAAAGGTTTTATTTTTCGTATTTAGTATTTAAATTATTTTTGCCTTCACTGAAGTCTACTCCACTGCTCTGATTATATATTTTTCCTTAACACATGTTACAAGACTAAATCTGATTGGTCGATTAGTGCAGACACAATAGAAAGACTACATCTGATTGGTCGATTAGTGCAGACACAATAGAAAGACTACATCTGATTGGTCGATTAGTGGATGAGTGCTGGTTAAATATATTCGTCCTCATCACATGACACAGACTAATGGATGATGGACGATAACTGTTAGATTGATTATTGATTATAAGTTCCACAATATACAAACCCAGGAGGAACCTGTCAGTGAAGCCTGGCCATTTCTAATGAGAACACACACGCACTCACACAGGCACGCATGTAATTGTGGAGTGGATCTGTTACTACGGCAACGGAGACGAAGTGTGTCACGTGTTTTATACAGGAGATGCCCGTCTGTCTGTCTGTCTACCTTTGCTTGTCTGTCTGTCCATCCATCCGTCCCTCCATTCATTCATTCATTCATCCATCCATCAAAGTTGACCACAGTAACTCCATCCATTTACTCCATCCATTTATCAGCAGCCCTCTCTCTCTTCATCCCTCCATCAAAGCACCTCCCCCACTCTCATCATCTCGTCCCTCCCTACTCTTAAACCACATCCTTTATCCATCCAGCTATCTTCTTCTTTTGCCCCCCTTGTGTCCATTAGTTCGGTCTCCTCCCACACGATGAGTGTGTGTGTGTGTGTGTGTGTGTGTGTGTTTGTTTGTGTGTGTATTTATTAACTGAGTGTTATAATTGTATGTAACACCTCTTTCTTGTCCATTAGTCCATTCTCAGAATTCCTCCTCTTCTTCTTCTTCTTCTGTCCATTCTGTGTGTGTGTGTGTGTGTGTGTGTGTGTGTGTGTGTGTCAGAGGTGACATTTTGGTAGTGTGCATGTATGTATAGTGTGTGTCTAGCAGTGTGGTGTGTATAGAGCAGGGTTTGTTTAGGTGTAGGTGTGTGTGTGTGTGTGTATGTGTACACTAGTGTCTTAGTTTTGCTGCCAGCTTTAACTGTAGAGAAGCTTACGCAGTGTTGACAGTTATGTCTGAATAATTACATGAGGGTATACAATGTGTGTGTGTGTGAGGAGGGGGGTGTGTGTGTGTGTGTGTGTGTGTGTGTGTGTGAGGAGGGGTCTGTGTCACAGCTCTGATTCTTGTAGACTTGACACAGCAAAGGGGGAGTATAATTGAATTTAACACATGTGTGTGTGTAAGTACTGTTGACTAAAGCATTGAGAACTGCGGGGCGACTGGGTGCGGGGCTTAGTGTGTGTGTGTGTGTGTGTGTGTGTGTGTGTGTGTGTGTGTGTGTGTGTGTGTGTGTGTGGTCACTGCTCTGCTCTACCTGTTGAAGAGCGAGTGCAGGTGTTGTTGGCTAAAGCATTGAGAGCTGCGGGGCGATTCGGTGCGCTCCATGACCTCCTGGAACCAGGCGGCCACCTCCACCTCCACCACCTCGTAACGCCGGATGAAAGGGTGTTCCTGAGGGCACACAAGCAGGGGTCAAAAGGTCAAACAGATTCTAGCAGCGTGTGACTATACTCAAGCTAAAGCAACAACACAAGCAGAGGTCAAAAAGATTCTAGCAATGTGTGACGACTCAAGCTAAAGCAACAAAACAAGCAGAGTGATACAAAGATAGAATTCTAGAACTCTTTTCTAGCATCCGGAATGTCGCATTTTCTCTATTCCGGATTTAATCCCAATTCCATTCTAGAATTCGAATAAATTGGAACTCTGTCCTCAAGGCAATGACTGAGTTGGCTTTAGCATTAGCATTGGAACACTGTCCTCACGGCAATGACTGAGTTAGCATTAGCATTGGAACCCTGTTCTTAAGGCAATGACTGAATTAGCATAAGCATTGGAACACCCGTCCCAAGGCAATGAATGAGTTAGCATTAGCATTAGCATTAGCAATGGCTGGGCCCTGAAGGGAGAGACTGGACACTCACCAGCAGCTTGTGGTATTTTGGCCTTTTTCTGTGATCCTTTGTGAGACTGGAACAAAGCAGAGAGAGAAGATGGGTTATGGGGGTGGGGGGGTGGGGGTGTGTCTGTGTGTCTGTGTGTCTGTGTGTCTGTGTGTCAGAGAGAGAGAGAGAGAGAGAGAGAGAGAGATAGTGTGTGTGTGAGAGAGTGTTTATGTATCTCACCAGTCTATGACGAAAGACTGGAAGTGAGAGGAGAATCCCATGCCTAGCGGCAGCACTGGAGGAGTGTGTGTGTGTGTGTGTGTGTGTGTGTGTGTGTGTGTGTGTGTGTGTGTGTGTGTGTGTCTCACCAGTCTATGACGAAAGACTGGAAGTGAGAGGAGAATCCCATGCCTAGCGGCAGCACTGGAGGAGTGTGTGTGTGTGTGTGTGTGTGTGTGTGTGTGTGTCTGTGTGTGTAATGTATGTGTGTGTGTGTGTGTGTGTGTGTGTGTGTGTGAGTGTGTGTGTGTGTGTGTGTGTGTGTGTGAGTGTGTGTGTGTGTGTGTGTGTGTGTGTGTGTGTGTGTGTCTCACCAGTCTTTGACGAAGGACTGGAAGTGAGTGGAGAATCCCATGCCCAGTGGCAGCACTGGCGGGTCCTCCTGCAACACTTTGGTCAGGACCTCGAAGTCCGTCTTGCAATTCTTGTAGGGGAACTGTCCTGTGGCCAGCTCCACCTAGGGGACAGGAGGGGAACAACACAAACAGGAGGGAATATAAAAAACGAATGAATGAAAATGACATCAAACTGTTTGGGTTTTATGTGGGATTACTTCATTCTATGCATGCAGTGTTTGTGTGTGTGTGTGTTAGTTACTAATGTACGACACACACACACACACACACACACTATGCATTCTCTTTATGTAAGGATATACAGCTTTAGAGTGAAAGGTAAATAAACTTAAGGTGGAAAACTGCAGGTTGATATTTGTTCTGTTTGTATAAACATTATAGACGTGATTTATAAACATTATAGACGTGTTATATTAACACTTGTTATATATTTTATAAAAACATTATAGACATGTTATATAAACAATATGGACTTAAATATATTTTATAAAAACATTATAGACAAGTTATATATTTTATATAAACATTATAGACGTGTTATATAAACATTATAGACATATAATATAGTTCATATAAACATTATAGAGTTGTTATGTGTTACTGACCAGAGAGATGCCCAGGCTCCACACGTCAGCTCTGATGTCATAGTCTGGTTTACTTGGGTCTGGAGGATCTATTCTCTCAGGCTGGACACACAAACACACACACACAGATACACACACACTCACACACACACACACACACACACACACACACACGGGAAAGATAAGCATGAAAGTAAGAACATCTTCATTCTTTTCAGTGTCCCTCCAGCACCATTATCACCACAACTTTAACAGTCCTCATGATCTTCATCACAACCTCCACCATCCTCCTCCTCCTCCTCCTCTCAGCACTCACAGCAATATATGCACTTAACTGAACAAATTATATTATATTATCATGAATCATAATAAATGATCATAAACATCACCTCAATTATCACCATAACAATCCTCAATATCTTCATCACCATCCTCATCATCACCATCACAAACTTCACCACCATCACCACCATCACCATCATCATCATCATCATCCTCACCACGAACATCACCATCATCATCACCACCACCATAACCATCATCATCACCATCCTCACAACCATCATCATCATCACCATAACAACCATCACCACCACCACAACCATCATCATCATCCTCACCACAAACATCATCATCATCACCACCATCCTCACAACCATCATCATCATCACCATAACAACCATCACCACCACCACAACCATCATCATCATCATCCTCACCACAAACATCATCATCATCCTCACCACGAACATCATCATTCTCATCACCACCATCATCATCATCCTCACCACGAACATCATCATTCTCATCACCACCACCATAACCATCATCATCATCCTCACCACGAACATCATCATTCTCATCACCACCACCATAACCATCATCATCACCATCCTCACAACCATCATCATCATCACCATAACAACCATCACCACCACCACAACCATCATCATCATCCTCACCACAAACATCATCATCATCACCACCATCCTCACAACCATCACCACCACCACAACCATCATCATCATCATCCTCACCACAAACATCATCATCACCACCATCCTCACAACCATCATCATCATCACCATAACAACCATCACCACCACCACAACCATCATCATCATCCTCACCACAAACATCATCATCATCACCACCATCCTCACAACCATCATCATCATCACCATAACAACCATCACCACCACCACAACCATCATCATCATCATCCTCACCACAAACATCATCATCACCACCATCCTCACAACCATCATCATCATCACCATAACAACCATCACCACCACTATCATCATTATCACCATAACCATCATCATCATCATCATCTTCACCACAAACATCATCATCATCATCACCATAACAACCACCATCACCACCACAACACTCACTGCCATGTACGCGGCACAGCCGGCGCTGCGGGTCTTGGCCTTGGAGTCGACGAGGCGTCCGCTGATGCCGAAGTCACAGAGCTTGATCTGGCCCTTGGCGTCCAGCAGGATGTTACTGGGCTTCACGTCCCTGTGGATCACACCGTGCTTCTCCTTCAGGTACAGCAGCGCCTTCACAATCTAGAGACAGAGAGAGAGAGAGAGAGAGAGAGAGAGAGACCAAGAGTCAACATGGAGAGAGAGAGAGAGAGAGAGAGAGAGAGAGAGAGAGAGAGAGCATGAGTCAACATGGAGCGAGAGAGAGAGAGAGAGAGAGAGAGAGAGAGAGGTGAAGAGAGAGAGGAAGAGAGACAGAGAGAGATAGAGAGAGAGAGAGAGAGAGGAGGAGAACAGTAGAGCAGCCTTTACAATCTACACATGGAGAGTGAGAAAGAGATCATGAATGAACATGGAGAGAGAGAGAGAGAGAGAGAGAGAGAGAGAAATTGAAGCGCCTTCACAGGAGGAGGAGGAGAAGAAGAAGAAGAAGAAGGAGGAGGAGGAGGAGAAGGAGGAAGAGAAGGAGGAGGAGGAGAAGAAGAAGGAGGAGGAGGGCTCACCGCGACGGTCATCTTGCCGAGGATCCGCTCTGGGATGGGTCCCTGGATTCTCTTCTTCAGCTTCTCAGCACACGTGCCCATCAGCTCCATGGCGATGAACACGTCAGTCTGCAGAGGGGGAGCATGGGAAATGGAGTCTTTACTGGACACAAACTATACAGAACCACAGAATATCAACTACAAACACGTCAGTCTGCAGAGGGGGAGCATGGGAAATGGAGTCTTTAATGGACACAAACTATACAGAACCACAGAATATCAACTACAAACACGTCAGTCTGCAGAGGGGGAGCATGGGAAATGGAGTTTTACTGGACACAAACTATACAGAACTACAGAATATCAACTACAAACACGTCAGTCTGCAGACTGGGAGCATGGGAAATGGAGTTTTACTGGACACAAACTATACAATACGAACAACAACCTACAGAATATCAACTACAAACTAGAAAATGCATTTCCTGAAGGAAATACCAGTGCATGAAATGCAAAGGTTAAGAAAGGAAGAAGAAAAAAAAGAAGAGTGAAAGAAGGAAAGAAGAAAGGAAAGAAGAGTGGAAGAAGGAAAGACAAAAGGAAAGAAGAGTGAAGAAAGGAGAGAAGAGTGGAAGA
>NC_137920.1:7244438-7251938 GCF_963457725.1 Sprattus sprattus | reverse complement strand
CTTATTTTCACTTTTTGGCTGCACTGATTGGACGTGTGTGTGTGTGTGTGTGTGTGTCTGTGTGTGTGTGTGTGTGTGTGTGTGTGTGTGTGTGTGTGACAGAGAGTGAATGATGACTATGTTGTAACAACAGTATTACCAGAGCACACGCTTGTAGTCTGAATTAAGTAAAATCCCAAGAATGTAGGCTATTTGTCGTTGTAGGCCTACATGGAGTTTAGATATGATGAAAGACCTCTCCACTAGAGAACACCTTTTGTGCTGGACGTGTGTTTGTGTGTGCGTGTGTGTGAAAGCTTACAGCCCTGCAATTTATGCAGTGGTGGTCCATCAGGGCCAGCAAGTCCTTCTCTGCTGGCCTAAACATCATCAGAAAATAAATGTCATTTTAATGTTATCTTTTCATAAATATGTATTAAATTATTCCCCATAGTCCATTCTCTTCATTTGATAGCTTCCAGCGTTGTATATTTATGTTAGAGCTTTCATCCAATCATATTTCAGCTATCATGTGTTGCCAGGCTCCACGAAAGCCTTCCGAATTAACAGTGAGGGCGCCTGCACACTTAAATGAACTGAAACAGACAGTTGTGACAACCAATCAGATTTCATATATACACATATAATTACAACGTCATTTTCAAGACGGACCTTTCAAGAAAAACTGGATATCGTGAGGATAGGTTGTGTAAAACGATAACGATAGTAATCATGTTTACTTTTATTTTCAATGAATAGTTTGTTTCTTCTACCTCACATTTCTTTAATGAAACTGCTTTGTGGGTGCGACAATGCGATGTTAAGTGGACAAACTTGTTAAAACTCACAGGTAGGCCTACTTCACATAGGCTACTTAATAAAACTTTGTAGACGTATCCCTTAAAAAGTGTCAGCAATAGCCTATATGAGCAAATCTGACGTGAAAATATTTGTATCATAGACGGAAGTTTCAAAACGGTCTATAATAAAGATGAACGTTAAGTGAGCTCTTGTCCCCTCAGATGGCGATAGCTGCTCTCGTAGCCTACTTGCTAGCGTTAACGTCACTTCAGAGGTACAGTACGTGAAGGACAAAGCCCTCAACAATAGCCTACATTTGTTGTTAGTAATAAAACCATGAAATTGGAAGCAATTATAAACTGCAAAACATCCAGGATCCACATGACTTGTATTGTGGTCTCGTGCTCTAACTCAGCCTCTCCATAAAGCACTGGCATTTAAACAATTCAGAGACATGTCATGTTCCACATTGCTTTGTTGCACTGTTCTTAACTCTTTATCATCAATACAAAATATAATTATTTTTTCCTTAACCTACAGTCTGCTCTGACCACTGATTTTATTAACCACCATAATGTGTTACTGGGCAGATTAAATGTAGGCCATGCGTCAGGCTAAACGTTGCTAGTTGGATTTTGACTACTGTCTTCTGTCACTTTATACGCATGCTCCTGAGTTCTTCTCTGTTTTCTTCAGTTGTCTGTAGCACTGTTAAAGCGCCAGCAACAGGCTTGGGGGATGTACTACAACGGGTTCAATCCGATCTGCTGGGCTCATGTGCACGCTAAATTTCTCTTGAACCTGCTCCATGTGCACGCAATTAAAAAGTGGGTCGTGTGAAAAATGAATCAGGGTTCAGGCAAACTAGCCTCAGCCTGTCCGATGAGCATGACAGTGACAGGAGTCGTCTACTGAATTTGCTCCTCTGTCTGTTGAGAGTACTGTGAAGTGGGTGCTGGACATTGTCCAAGATAGTCAGCAAAAGACAGGTTTTTGTGATATTTAATGACCATCACTTAGCATATCTAGTCTTTATGTTTATTTGATGTATATTTGTGTGTATCACTGTGCATGTAATTTCTTTGTGCACGTCATTGATTTGCTGTTAAGCACTTTGAGCTGCATTGTTTTGTATGAAAGGTGCTTTACAAATAACGTTTATTATTATTATTATTATTATTATAATTAGTATTAATAATAATAACTAGTATAATAATAACATGGACGGTAACGTTCCTACTTCTATAACGCAAACCTGTACATTTAGAATGATTGGATTGATGCGAGCGTGCAACAGGCTATTGTTGCGTCACGTTCTACGTTTGCGTCACGTTTGACTAAAAGCGCAGGTAGGAGATTGATCATCATTTTGAGCACATATTCACGACGGAACGGAATCACATCGGATCAGGACTACGAGAGATTAGATCATCTTTTTGAGCACATACTCACGACGGAACCAAAGCACATCGGATCAGTATAGCATTTCATCAGGACTACGAGAGATTAGATCATCTTTTGACAGGTAGTTCACATCAAATACCTAGCAAGACTTATTTTAGCAGGATTTAATTTCTCAAATACACATAGGCTACAGTATGGGGAAATATCAAATGAATGCCTGTACGTTTTTTTGTATGTAAAATACGGGTGGTTAATTGTAAAATAAGTTCCGGGGTGCTATTCAGAGATGAATGAATCCATTGATTGAGATGGCCACAGAAAGTCTTTATAAGTAATTAAATTACTAAATAAGATAATAATATTTGACTTTTTAATTTTCTCAAGATTTCCATAATGAATCGCCTTGGTGAGGCTTTGAGGTCAGACATAAGCGAGAGCTTGGCAAGGGAGCTGGAGGTGGTATTTGCTGACATGGCGGAGGAGACCGGGCATAAAGAGCAGGCCATGTGGATGACCATGGAGAAGATGCTGCAGGACCAGGTGACACTGGAGGCCACCATCAAGTCTGAGAGAGAAGAGAGGCAGAAGGAGACTCAGAGGCTTGAAGCAGCTGCAAAGACTGTGAGAGTCGAAGAGCAGGAGAAGTGCCGTGACTCCCTCTCCATCATGAAGCGCGAGGTAGAGAGGGTGACAGACGAGAAGGAGAAGATGAGAGACAAGAGGTATGCCCTGGAGCAGGAGCAAAGGAGACTGCGGTTTCTTCTAGAGCTGAAGGAAGACGATGCCTACGACAAGAGGAGGTCAGAGGAGACAGAGGAATTTATTGCCGACGCTGCCAACTTACACAGGTGGACCGAGAAGATGGAGAACGCCACCCTGACAACAGCAGTGACGACAGTCCTCAACAAACAGAAGCTGATGAAGGAGCTTAAGCACCAAGCTGGCAAGTGGATGGTAAGACGTGGCCCCTGTCCTTACACATGACACACACAGACACACACACCTTACACATGACACCCACACACACACACACCCACCCACCTTACACGTGACACCCACACACACAGACACACCTTACACATGACACCCTGACTAGTGTGTGTGTGTGTGTGCGCGTGTGTGCGTCCGTGCGTGCGTGTGTGTGGTCCTAAGGAGTATAACGCCTCTACCCAAGAGACCGGTAGGAAAGAGGGTGCCCCTCTGGTTATCAGAACCTGGATGCTGAGGGAGGAATGGAGGAAGCTCCAGAATAACAAGGCTTGCCTCAATGATAGTTACCAGGTACCTCATCACACAAAAAAAGTTATAATTAAACTGCTTGTATTGAGTATTAAAATCATTGAACTATTATGCCTTTTATTGTTCTTAGACCTTCTACTGCCACAAGGAAATTGAGAAGATCATTAAGCAGAACCACAAACTGCAGCTCAAGATTGAACGAATAGCTGGGCAGAAAATGAAACGACTCAGGGCAGAGAAAGCAAAAGAGGAAGAGAAAATCAGGGCAGCTGCAGCCATAAAGACCAAGGAGTTTGAGGAGATGTATAAGACAATCATGAAGGCTGAGTGGAAAGAGCTTAAGAGGCTGCAGGCTGAGGAGAATGAAAAAATAGAGAAAAAGAAAGCAATCGAAGAGAAAAAGAAAGTAAAAGAAGAGAAAAAGAAAGTTGAAAAACTGGAGGAAAACAGAGCAAAGGAAGAGAAAAAGAAAGAAAAGGAAGAAGAAAAGAAAGCAATGGAAGAGAAAAAGAAAGCAATTGAAGAGAAAAATAAAGCTAAAAAAATGGAAAAAAAGAAAGCAATGGAAGAGAAAAAGAAAGAAATGGAAGAGAAAAAGAAAGCAATGGAAGAAGAAAAGAAAGCAATGGAAGAAGAAAAGAAAGCAATTGAAGAGAAAAATAAAGTTAAAAAAATGGAAGAGAAAAAGAAAGAAATGGAAGAGAAAAAGAAAGAAATGGAAGAGAAAAAGAAAGAAATGGAAGAGAAAAAGAAGGCAAAGGAAGAGCAAAAAGCCAGAGCAGAAGAGGATCGTGCCGCTCAGAGAGAGATCCGCCCGAGGAGATGGTTCTCTTTCTGGAGGAGATCGTCAAGGGCAACCCAGAGCAGCACAACGCAATAAATGCCGGAGATCCTGGAATGCGACGCAGATCAGCACAACGCAATACATGCAGGAGATCCTGGAATGCAACCCAGAGCAGCACAACGCAATACATGCAGGAGATCCTGGAATGCGACGCAGATCAGCACAACGCATTAAATGCAGGAGATCCTGGAGGGCGACGCAGATCAGCACAACGCAATACATGCAGGAGATCCTGGAGGGCGACGCAGATCAGCACAACGCAATACATGCAGGAGATCATGGAGGGCGACGCAGAGCAGCACAACACAACACAATACATTTGGATTTGATTTGATTTGATTTGATTTGATTTGATTTGATTTGATTTGATTTGATTTGATTTGATTTGATTTGATTTGATTTGATGAAGAGGGACAGTGTACATTAATAAACTGTAAAAAACAGTCCAGTTTATTGTCCAGATGAACTCTTAAGTACTTTTACCACCTCCACACTTTTTTAATTTGTAAATATTATTATTATTATTATTTATTTATTTGTATAAATTGTGATTGTACATTTTATGTAAACATGTATTGGCAACGTTGTGTTGTATGCAGTCATGCCAATAAATCCTTTGAATTGAATTGAATTGAATTGAATTGAATTGAATTGAATTGAATTGAGAGAGAGAGAGAGAGAGGGAGAGAGAGGGAGACAGGGGAAATAGAGAGAGGGAGAGAGAGAGAATGAGAGAGAGGGGGTGAGAGAGGGGGAGGAAGAGAGAGAGGGAGAGAGACAGAGGGAGGGAGAGAGGGAGAGGGGAAGAGAGAGGGGGAGAGAGAGAGGGAGAGGGGAAAGAGAGAGAGAGGGAAAGGGAGAGAGACAGGGAGGGAGAGAGAGGGGGAGAGAGAGGGAGAGGGGAGAGAGAGCGGGAGAGAGAGGGAGAGGGAGAGAGAGAGGGATACAGGGGGAAATAAAGAGGAGGAGAGAGGGGGAAATAGAGAGGTGGAGAGAGGGAGACGGAGAGAGAGGGGGAGAGAGAGAGGGAGAGGGGAGAGAGAGAGGGAGATAGAGGGAGGGAGACAGGTGGAAATAGAGAGGTGGAGAGATGGAGCGAAAGTGAGAGTGAGAAAGAGAGGGGCTGAAAGAGGGGGAGAAAGAGAGGGAGAGAGAAAGAGAGAGGGAGAGAGAGGGAGACGGAGAGAGAGGGGGAATGAGAGGGGATAGAGAGAGCGAGAGGGAGAGAGGGAGAGAGAGTGGGGGAGAGAGAGGGGGTAGAGAGAGCGAGAGAGCGAGAGGGAGAGAGAGAGTGGGAGAGAGAGAGAGGGAGAGAGAGAGAGAGAGTGGGGGAGAGACAGAAAGGAGCAGGATGAAGGAAAGGAAGGAAGGCAAAAGTGAGATAGAAAGAGAGAGAGAGCATGAGGCCCTCTGAATGCAGTGCGTGTTCTGTACCACCAGGGGGCAGACAGCTGTTAATTCACCAGCAGCAGGTCATCATAGGTTGTGGTCCTGCAGGACAGAGAGAGAGAAAGAGAGAGAGAGAGCGAGAGAGAGAGAGAGGGAGGGAGAGAGAGAGAGACAGGGGGAAATAGAGAGAGGGAGAGAGAGAGAATGAGAGAGAGGGGTGAGAGAGGGGGAGAAAGAGAGAGAGGGGGAGAGATGGAGAGGGAGAGAGACAGAGGGGGAGAGAGAGAGGGAGAGAGAGAGAGCATTAGGCCCTCTGAATGCAGTGTGTGTTCTGTACCACCAGGGAGAGAGAGGGGGAGAGAGGGGGAGAGAGATGGAGAGAGAGAGGGAGAGAGAGAGATAGGGAGAGAGGGAGGGAGGGAGAGGGGGAGAGAGATGGAGAGAGAGAGGGAGACAGAGAGATAGGGAGAGAGGGAGGGAGGGAGAGGGGGAGAGGGAGAGGAGGAGAGAGAGAGGGAGAGAGAGAGAGGGAGACAGGGGGCAATAGAGAGGTGGAGAGAGAGAGGGAGACAGAGAGATAGGGAGAGAGGGAGGAAGGGAGAGAGAGGGGGAGAGGGAGAGAGAGAGAGAGAGAGTGGGAGAGAGAAGGAGAGAGATAGGGAGAGAGGGAGGGAGGGAGAGAGGGAGAGAGAGAGAGGGGGAGAGAGAGGGGGGGAGAGAGAGAGAGAGGGAGACAGAGACAGGGGGCAATAGAGAGGTGGAGAGAGAGAGGGAGACAGAGAGAGAGAGAGAGAGAGAGAGAGAGTGAGAGAGTGAGAGGGAGAGAGAGAGAGAGAGAGAGAGTGAGAGAGAGAGAGAGTGAGAGAGAGAGGGAGAGAGAGAGAGAGAGAGAGAGAGAGAGTGAGAGAGAGAGCCAAGGCTCACTCCCAGACTGCAGCAGACGAGAGAGAAACAAAATAAAACACATCACATAAGGTTTATAAAGTGGAAGTTAGCGTTCTCTGACGCCAAAACAATTTGTCAGCAGGAATAACCACGTGGTGCGTCTCTGACGTCCGAGGTCCTCTTACTGTGAAACGCTCGGATGAGACTATCTGCATTTTCCTGTCATCTTAATCAGATCACCTCTGGCAGGGGCGGAGTGGGACACAAAAATCCACCGGGACTATCCTGACTGCACCAGCCCACCAGCGGCCCACAACGTGCCCAAAACTAGCCCAACCCATCCCCTCCACCTCCCATATATCAACTTCACAAACAATTATTGTTAGATTTAGTGTTGATGCGATGTGTGGGTGACAGTCATGTGTATTTGTATATGTACATTTATGGAAATACGGAACAAATCGCGTCCCGTATTGGCTCAAATGTTATGCTAATTCGCAACAATGTGTCCTGTCAACTCACTCGCATCACTAGTTGAAGGCTGGTTGAATGAATCCGTAATTCTTGTACATTTTGATGCACTCTCCTCCAGCATCTTTTTCAGTCTGCCCTTTTCGGCACCTCCTTTCTCCTTTCTCTTATGCCCCTCCATCAGGTCCACTTCACCTGCTCTCTCTCCCCGCTAATTTATCTCCCTACGTTCAATTGATAAAGGCAGAACGATACGCATTTCCCATGAGGCTTTGCTTTGACCGTTGTACGTTAATTTATGAACAAAAAAAAAATTAAATCGCTGGCCAATTTATATTTGTGGTCATGAAAGTAATGTAGCGTCTGAATAAAAAGAATTACATCAATATAGGAGGCTAAACAAAAACAGTAGGCTTGATTAATGAGTAAGTTTAACACCTACCATGAGTGAAATATATAGAGAAAAAAAGTGGTATAAATATTGGTTG
>NC_137920.1:7229438-7234438 GCF_963457725.1 Sprattus sprattus | reverse complement strand
CACACACTTACACAAACACACACACATACACACAGACCAACAATCACCCACATACCTACTCACGCACACAGGCACACACACATTCCAAAACATGCATACTCACACGCATGCGTACATAAACACACACACAAGATCTGCACACACACACACTGATACACACACATATACCCACAGAGATACACACACCCACATGTACACACGTACACGTTCATACCCACACAGATACACCCACACACACACACTCACCCAGATACCCACAGAGATACAGTCACACACGTCATTTCCAGTACAGAGAAGGACAGGAGGAGCTTCTCAGCTCTCACAGTCTGCCTTACTTAACACAACTCTCTGCCTGCTGGTATCAGAAGGACACAATAAGACTGAACTCTCTGCCTGGTGGTATCAGAAGGACACAAGAAGACTGAACTCAACAGAATCACAGAACTCAAAACTCAGAATGGAGACCTCAGTGGTCATGAGTGGATTTCTGCTGATGTTTGTCATCGCTGGCGCGGCTCCTGCAACTGATTCTGAAATCATGATTGAGGCTGAAGGACAAAGTGCTTATTTTCTATACAGCTACGACTGCTGGGAGAATTCTTCAGTGCTGTACAGAGTGTTTGGAGATGAAGATCTGCTTCTGTGTAACAGCTCACAGCCACAGAGACCACAGCCAGATGGCTATGATGTCAGATGTGAGGATGGCGATTCATACATGACCAACCTCTCTACTGCCCACAGTGGAGTCTACAGGAGTGAATGCTGCACAGGAGGAAACACCACAAAACACTTCAGCTACCGTCTCACAGTCTGTAAGAAGAGGGGCAAGGTAGAGGTTGTCAAGGTAAGACATGACGGCAGTGCTGTGGTGTGCACGGGAGATTCCACCCTGGGGCACGGGAGGAGCCTACAGCTGTACCGAGAGATTAATGGTGAGAGCGTTCATGTCCTGGACACCAACTCCTCCCTGGAGCCACTCCTGGAGGACATGAGAGGTCGACTGCACGTTGATCTCAACAACTCTCAGGTCACACTCTCTGTGGTTACGGATGATGACCACACTTTCTATTGCACAACATGGAGAGGAGCTCAGTGCCAAAGTTTGACCCGTAGTAATGTGGATATACGTCAATACGTCTCAGCTCATGAAGAGGAGAACCTGACTCTTCCTTGTGTTTTAAAAACAGAGTCCGCCGCCCAAGTGTACTGGACCACTCCTGCTGGGAATGTCCGTCTCAGCAACAATCTGACTCGTCAACAGGAAGTGATGTACATGCTAAATGGCAGCCAGACTGGGGACTACTCCCTCATCATTCCCTCTGTGTCTCAGCAACACTCTGGGGTATATCAGTGTTATGTGCGTGGCCTCATTAAGAGGTTTTTCCTCTCAGTTTGTGACAAACTGTCCCACCTAGACCTCACGTTTTCTCACGGTGAGAGTGTCCTTCTGGAATATAATGCCACAGCACACAAATTTCGCCGTCTGGAGTTACGGTGGTACCGTCAGATAGCTCCACAGCCCCAGGTTCTGATTCTAGACAGGAACGACGATTCTGTGCTTCTGCCTGAGGATCTGAGGGGCAGAGTGACTGACTCCGACCCTCGTCACGCCCTGATCATATCCAATCTCACAGCAGAGGACAGTGGGCTGTACACGTGGAGGGTCTTTGGAGTGGTTCATTTGAAAAACGAAAGAGGCTTAAAGATCTTAAAGATCCGGCGGAAAAAATATGTTTGTTCTGATGGAAGCATCCGTCTTCTGTACAGGGACCCCTTTGGGGTGGACTCTTCTTTCTACAGGGCGTACGCTCCACTCATGGGCTGTGGGCTGCTGGGCCTGGGGGCTGCTGGGATCTGGTTCAACCTGAGGAGTAGAAGAGGAGGACAGGCCTCTGGAAGTCAGAGCGGACAGGGGGAGCAGAACGGAGAGGAAAACCTCCATGATGACGTGGAAGTGGCTGAAGACAGCGTCTGAACTGAACACGCTTCTCTCCTGTGTCTGAGATGAACATGCTTCTCTCCTGTGTCTGAACTGAACACGCTTCTCTCCTGTGTCTGAACTGAACACGCTTCTCTCCTGTGTCGGCAGCACCTGTTGAAGATTCAGCTCAGCTTTCCATTCATGCCAACTGATGCTAACATTATATGCTAATGCTAATGTGTAATACGAGGTTGCTGATGTCATAAAAGTATTTTGTAGTTCGTGTTTTTCTGCCACTTTAGAAAATAGGTGATTTTTATGTAACTTTTAAAGTCATTAATAAAGGCAATTTCTACAATATGACTGAAACGATGGTGTTTCTGATGATGTTTGTGCAGCATATATGAAGCATATTGTCTGTGTCTGAGTGTTTGTGTAGGAGAGTGTGTGTAGGGTAGTGTGTGGGTGTGTTTGAGATGAAGATTCAATCAAGTTACCTAAGGAATCCGGAGTTGCATAGAGGTAAATTCATACAACAACAACGAGCTTGTCGGGCACAACCACGTCCTGGCAGGCCAGAGAGAGGCAAGCGCGCAGAGAGAGAGAGAGAGAGAGACAAAGAGAGAGACACTGGGCTCACTCCCAGACTGCAGCAGACGAGGAAGAAGCAAAATAAAAAACATCACATAAGGTTTATAAAGAAAGAAGTTAAGGCCGATTTAGGGTCGTTTTAGACGCAGAGCCGTAAGCACGTAAGATACATAACCCCCCCTTGCGCGGTAAAATATCCCCCCTTACGTGCTTAAGTGCGTCGCCCAAAATTCCTGACTATGCATGGTGATATCTTTCATTGAGTTCATATTGACGTGAATCCATCAATTGCACCAGCGAGTTTGATAGAATGAGCCCGGTCTGCTCATATACAAAAGTTAACAGTAACCTGCCGTTACCTTGTGGCCAGCACCATTGTAGTTACAAGCATTGACAACATGATGACATTCTCTCGCCGTTTACCACCTCATCTTTGAATAATGTAACTCATAAACACATCGTTTTAAAGCCTGTCGCAGTCATTAAAAGATGTGTCAACAAACGAACTTTTGCGTCATGTGCTGTCTTTTTCGCCACTGGTACTGAATTGCCAACATTTGTATTTTGTGTAACACATGTATTCATAACATCAAGCCTTTCGCCCACTACACTTTCATGCTCCGGTAAGTTTTTTTCCTTTGTCCTGCTGCAATAAATAGGCTTACTTAACTCAAAATAAATCTACAGTTCTGGCGTCAATTTGCTTTGCAACACGCAACACGGCTCACAAGCCTTGCAACACGGCTCTGCGTCTAAAACGAACCTTAAATCAAAACTTGTCTAAAATAAGTTCCTTGTGTAAATTACATGCTTACGGCTCTGCGTCTAAAACAACCCTAAATTGGCCTTTAGCGTTCTCTGACGCCAAAACACTTTGTCAGCAAGGATAATCTTGTGGTGTGTCTCTGACGTCGAGGTCCTCTTACTATGCTTTTTCAACAGCAAGGCAGAATAGAAGGACTACTAGTTATTCTGATCAGTCCTTGCTTACACAAACACACACGGTACACTTTTAAGCACATACACAGAGTTAGAACATGCATACTTGATTAAAGACACACATGCATACTTGATTAAAGTCAGAGTTTCATATTTTCCTATTAGTGTGTGTGTATAGGGTAGTGTGTGTGTGTATGGTAGTGTGTGTGTATGTTTATACTGTATATACTGTATGTGTATGTGTTTATGTTTGTGTGTAGAGAAGTGTGTGTGTGCGTGTGTGGGTGGGTTCTTGAAACTCTCTAAAGATCAAACTGATAGTTAGTTCTTCAAACGTATGCTCTTAAGCAGGGGTGCCCAAATTCTTTCTTGTCAGGGGCCAAATATTAATCGGAGTGGAGGGCCGCGGGCCAAAACCAGAGTTTCATGTTAGGTCAGGTCCCATTATATTGAAATGTAGTGCATATGTGTACCCAATTAACATTACCATTAATATTCTTACAAACTAAGAAGGGCTAAAAAAGGTGACAAACCAAGCCCCTGTAGGTGGGTCCGGGGGTATCCCCCCCAGATTTTTTTGTTATTTTAACATGTAAATTAAGCATTCTGGTATACTCCAAGACGAAAATAATGGGGAAAGATAACATTTGCTTCAGGTTAAAAAAAGAAACATTTATTAACATATCATACTAATTTAATGTAATCTATTAGTATACACAGGGAAGATAGGTAGGAGACTTATATAATGGCCAATCAACTAACAGCAAGTTAAAGGCTAATAAACATGATTGCAGGCAACAAGAGTGACTACTGATGTTTCGATGGAAATACTCCCATTATTTTCTATTTGTATCCGTCAAAAGAGAAAGATATAACAGTTACGTGTAAGCTGTGCCGTGGAAACAAGCGCCGTGACAGCACTTGACTCCAAAGGCTACCTCCACAAACATTTGTTAAGCCAACACGAACAGGTGAAACTTGTAGCAAGAGAGCATCATGCCTTGACCTCAACTGAAGGACAGACTGCCCCAACTCAGATAGAGAGAGAGAGAGTTTGCACATTGACTACTGGTTGATTTCATATTTCATTTCAACATTCTTTACACAAACATAAGTAAGGTACTTACAGTTGGCAGTTGCTAAACTCGTGTTGACATGTGTGAATTTGAACACATGAATGAACTTGCTCTACCTTTTCCCATTATACATGTAAGTTGAGAAGACTATAACATCAGCTAGATAACTAGCTATCATTTCATGCAAACGGAGCTCTTCCATTTAAATCGTTTAAGGTTAAGGTAAAAGCTAGCTAGTTAGCTAGCATAGCAACAAGATAACCATAGATATGGATCTGTATTGACAAAAGGTCAATAGCGCCCCCCTTGACCCATCTGAAACCATGTTAAAACTGTGGCCAAGCAGTGAACTGCAACCAGTCTTAGTTAAATATGACGTTGAAACAGAGACCCTGTTAAAAATGGGTTAAAATGCCGTCTAACAAATGACGTTCTAACTATAATTCTGACCGGAGCGCGGGCCAAAATAAATC
>NC_137920.1:7211938-7219438 GCF_963457725.1 Sprattus sprattus | reverse complement strand
TGTGTGTGTGTCTAACGTATGTGATGGCCTCTGTGTCTCTGTGTGTGTGTGTGTGGCTAACGTATGTGATGGCCTCTGTGTGTGTGTGTGTGTCTAACGTATGTGATGGCCTCTGTGTGTGTGTGTGTGTCTAACGTATGTGATGGCCTCTGTGTCTGTGTGTGTGTCTAACGTATGTGATGGCCTGTGTGTCTCTGTGTGTGTGTGTGTGTCTAACGTATGTGATGGCCTGTGTGTCTCTGTCTGTGTGTGTGTCTAACGTATGTGATGGCCTCTGTGTCTCTCTGTGTGTGTGTGTGTCTAACGTATGTGATGGCCTCTGTGTCTCTGTGTGTGTGTGTGTGTCTAACGTATGTGATGGCCTCTGTGTCTGTGTGTGTGTGTGTGTCTAACGTATGTGATGGCCTCTGTGTCTGTGTGTGTGTCTAACGTATGTGATGGCCTCTGTGTCTCTGTCTGTGTCTAACGTATGTGATGGCCTCTGTGTCTGTGTGTGTGTGTGTGTCTAACGTATGTGATGGCCTCTGTGTCTGTGTGTGTGTCTAACGTATGTGATGGCCTCTGTGTCTGTGTGTGTGTGTGTGTCTAACGTATGTGATGGCCTGTGTGTCTCTGTCTGTGTGTGTGTGTCTAACGTATGTGATGGCCTGTGTGTCTCTGTGTCTGTGTGTGTGTCTAACGTATGTGATGGCCTCTGTGTCTCTCTGTGTGTGTGTCTAACGTATGTGATGGCCTCTGTGTCTCTGTATGTGTGTCTAACGTATGTGATGGCCTCTGTCTGTGTGTGTGTGTGTGTCTAACGTATGTGATGGCCTCTGTGTCTCTGTATGTGTGTCTAACGTATGTGATGGCCTCTGTCTGTGTGTGTGTGTGTGTCTAACGTATGTGATGGCCTCTGTCTGTGTGTGTGTGTGTGTCTAACGTATGTGATGGCCTCTGTGTCTCTGTCTGTGTCTAACGTATGTGATGGCCTCTGTGTCTGTGTGTGTGTCTAACGTATGTGATGGCCTCTGTGTCTCTGTCTGTGTCTAACGTATGTGATGGCCTGTGTGATTCTGTGTGTGTGTCTAAGGTATGTGATGGTCTCCGTCTGTGTGTGTGTGTCTAAAGAATGTGATGGCCTCTGTGTCTCTGTGTGTGTGTCTAACGTATGTTAAGGGCAGTGTCTCTGTGTGTGTGTGTGTGTCTAACGTATGTGATGGCCTCTGTGTCTCTGTCTGTGTGTGTGTGTCTAACGTATGTGATGGCCTCTGTGTCTGTGTGTGTGTCTAACGTATGTGATGGCCTCTGTCTCTGTGTGTGTGTGTGTGTCTAACGTATGTGATGGCCTCTGTGTCTGTGTGTGTGTCTAACGTATGTGATGGCCTCTGTGTCTGTGTGTGTGTGTGTGTCTAACGTATGTGATGGCCTCTGTGTCTCTGTGTGTGTGTGTGTCTAACGTATGTGATGGCCTCTGTGTCTCTGTCTGTGTGTGTGTGTCTAACGTATGTGATGGCCTCTGTGTCTGTGTGTGTGTCTAACGTATGTGATGGCCTCTGTGTCTCTGTCTGTGTGTGTGTGTCTAACGTATGTGATGGCCTCTGTGTCTGTGTGTGTGTCTAACGTATGTGATGGCCTCTGTCTCTGTGTGTGTGTGTGTGTCTAACGTATGTGATGGCCTCTGTGTCTGTGTGTGTGTCTAACGTATGTGATGGCCTCTGTGTCTGTGTGTGTGTGTGTGTCTAACGTATGTGATGGCCTCTGTGTCTCTGTGTGTGTGTGTGTCTAACGTATGTGATGGCCTCTGTGTCTCTGTATGTGTCTAACGTATGTGATGGCCTCTGTGTCTCTGTGTGTGTGTGTGTGGCTAACGTATGTGATGGCCTCTGTGTGTGTGTGTGTGTCTAACGTATGTGATGGCCTCTGTGTCTGTGTGTGTGTGTGTGTCTAACGTATGTGATGGCCTGTGTGTCTCTGTGTGTGTGTGTGTGGCTAACGTATGTGATGGCCTCTGTGTGTGTGTGTGTGTCTAACGTATGTGATGGCCTCTGTGTCTCTGTATGTGTGTCTAACGTATGTGATGGCCTGTGTGTCTCTGTGTGTGTGTGTGTGTCTAACGTATGTGATGGCCTGTGTGTCTCTGTCTGTGTGTGTGTCTAACGTATGTGATGGCCTCTGTGTCTCTGTCTGTGTGTGTGTCTAACGTAGGTGATGGCCTCTGTGTCTCTGTCTGTGTCTAACGTATGTGATGGCCTCTGTCTGTGTGTGTGTGTCTAAAGAATGTGATGGCCTCTGTGTCTCTGTGTGTGTGTCTAACGTATGTTAAGGGCAGTGTCTCTGTGTGTGTGTGTGTGTCTAACGTATGTGATGGCCTCTGTGTCTCTGTATGTGTGTGTACGAAAGACTACGTTGATTATGGCGTTGCCTAGCAACGCGTCAGTTTTGACAGTTATGAATAAGTTTCAATAAGTTTCTCTCGTAGCCTGTGGCAGTTGTGGTCAAGGGTTAAATGTATTATTAGTGAATCATCTTTGTTCAATTGCATATGTGAGGCATTGTGTGCGTTCCTGCTACAAGTAAGTGTGTTTCAGGACGTTATAGTGTTTGTATTGACTTGTATTGTATTGTATTCAAGTGTTTAGCGCTTAGCATAACAGTTCGCGGTTAGCATAATAGTTCGCTATTAGCATGTTCTGTTATATGCTTTCTTGTATTAATTGATGCAATAGGGATGAATTTGTACTGTTCATAATGTAAACGTAATACAGATAAGATCTATGTTGATTAGAGTAATGTCCACGATCATATTTAGTAGTTTTGTAGTTGGTTATGTGTAGTGTAGGAATTATTCATTGATGTGACCCAGTGCAGTGCTGATTGGTCTCTGTTTTCATTGCAGACACACCCATGTAACAACTCATGCAGTGTCATGTACAAAACAGATGATAGCCTATTAAAAGAGAACAAGAAGACTAGTGCCGTGATTGTGGTGTTCTTACAGACACTGCCCGAGCAGCACAATCTAGCAACCTACCAGATCATTATACAGTCCTTTTTACCTCAATAACAGTGTGTGTGTGGCTAACGTATGTGATGGCCTGTGTCTCTCTGTGTGTGTGTGTGTCTAACGTATGTGATGGCCTCTGTGTCTCTGTATGTGTGTGTGGCTAACGTATGTGATGGCCTGTGTGTCTAATTAACTAATTTGCTTGAGGCCTAATCTAGTCACAGTTTTGGTATTGTAATTATAATTAATATCATTAATTGGTTACTAATATTGTGAATTGTCATTCATTAGGTTTATTTATATTGCTGCCTTTAAAAAAATCTGTTTTCTAATGTCTTTTTGTAATGTTTTGTAAGTCGCTTTGTACAAAGGCGTCTGCTTATTACTGTAACCATAACATGACGACCACCATTATTTTCGTTCTTCTGTATCTGGGTTGGGTTCTTGAGCATTCTGGAACTTTTCCTGGATTCTTTAGAACCTGAGGTGTTCTTTGGTGCTAACATTCTCCAAGAACCAGGAAGATCTGTGTTGTTCTTCCACCCCCCCATAGTGTCACAGCATAAACAATCTTTTCTTTTCACCGGCTCTTCATTTACACACACACACACACACACACACACTACCACAATGGTTCTACAAAGCCATTTTGGTTGTTGTTTGTTTGTTGTTGTTTTTGTCACCACCCCACCCTTGACACTGTGGAAAACTAGAATAAAGAACAACAATTAAACAAACACACACACACACACACACACACACACACACACACAGAAAGACACACACACACAGCTGTTGTTTCTTGTAAAGGTTTATCATGTGACTCCAGCCTCAGCACCACTCCAATGATAAACCCTCCTCTGGTCTCATCAGTCCAACACTTTAAACAGGAGCCCTTAGTCAACATGGACCAGATCACATACATACATGTACATACAAACACATACATACATACAGTACATACATACATACATACATACATACATACATACATACATACATACATACATACATACATACATACATACATACATACATACATACATACATACATACATACATACATACATACATACATACATACATACATACATACATACATACATACATACATACATACATACATACATACATACATACATACATACATACATACATACATACATACATACATACATACATACATACATGTACATACATACATACATACATACATACATACATACATGTACATACATACATACATACATGTACATACATACATACATACATGTACATACATACATACATACATGTACATACATACATACATACATACATACATGTACATACATACATACATACATACATACATACATACATACATACATACATACATACATACATACATACAGTACATACGCACGCACGCACGCACGCACGCACGCACGCACGCACGCACGCACGCACACACACACACGTACACACGTACACACATACATACATACATACATACATACATACATACATACATACATACATACATACATACATACATACATACATACATACATACATACATACATACATACATACATACATACATACACACACACACACACACACACACACACACACACACACACACACACACACACACACACACACATACATACACACATACATACATACATACATGTACATACATACATACATACATACATGTACATACATACATACATACATACATACAGTACATACATACATACATACAGTACATACATACATACATGCATGCATGCATGCATGCACACACACACACACACACACACACACACACACACACACACACACACATACAGTACATACACACACACACACACACACACACACACACACACACACACACACACACACACACACACACACACACACACACACACACACACACACACATACATACATACATACATACATACATACATACATACATACATTCATACATACATACATACATACATACAGTACATACAGTACATACATACATACATACATACATACATACATACATACATACAGTACATACATACATACATACATACATACATACACACACACATACATACATACAGTACATACATACATACATACATACATACATACATACATACATACAGTACATACATACATACATACATACATACAGTACATACATACATGTTATTCTTTCTTTTCTTTCGAAACTAAAACCAAAGACTAAACTCACTCACTCACTTCCTTTACGAATGGAGGAAACGGACAACAGTAATAATCCAAACTAAACAGGGGCAGGGAGACAGACACACACACACACACACACACACACACACACACACACACACACACACACACACACACACACACACACACACACACACACACACACACACACACACACACACACACACAGACGGGTACAGAAGCACTTCATTTACGCTGGACTGGCCTGGTGTTCACAAAGAACTGGTGATAGTGGTCGGGCGCAGTCACAGGCAGGGACACACACACACACACACACACACACACACACACACAGACACACACACACAGACACACACACACAGGGGGGTAGGACCCATCTTTTGTCTTCCACAGGTTGGTATAGCAACAGATACAAAGCGTACAATAGGACTTCCCTGGCCCTTAACAGAACATCAGAAACGCATGAAAACAATACAAACTAAAATAAACAAACCAGAACAAAATGGCCCCTCAGGATGTGAGCAGTTACATAATTAAGGCATGATCTCACATGAACACATCCTACACGCTGTCAAACAGGGAGTCACAGTGTATAGAATAAAGGTTTCTCTCTCTGTGTGTGTATGTGTGTGTGTGTGTGTGTGTGTGTGTGTGTGTATGTATGTATGTAGTGTGTGTGTGTGTGTGTATGTATGTAGTGTGTGTGTGTTTACGTATGTAGTGTGTGTGTGTGTGTGTGTGTCAAGTTCACTCCTCCAGGTCCCTCTCAGGTGTGAGCAAAGTCTGCAAAGTCCTTAGCGATTGTTGGATTGGTCTTCCATTAGTGTTCCAATGGACAGCGAAATACATGTGTGTGTGTGTGTGTGTGTGTGTGTCAAGTTCACTTCCATTAGTGTTCCAATGGACAGCGACACCCTCCTTTGCAATTCTGGAGAGAGTATGAGCAACCTCGTCTTGGCACGACACCTGAAAGCGCCGAGCTCCTTCGATAAGAGGGTCATTTCATTTGACTGAGCTTGTAGAAGGGGTCGGGGTGGGTGAGGTGGGGTTCTCCTTTCTGTTCTATTCCCTTCCACCTTCTGAACCCCCCCCCCCCCCCCCTTCTGTGTCATTACATTGTGATGTCATAAAGAGTATTCCATTAGGTTCCACTCACTGAAAGTCTCTCTACTATGATGTCATAAGGATAACATCAAAGCTGGCTCTCACAGCTGCTGATCCATTGGCCAATAAACAGGATGTGATTCTATGAAATTACGTTTGTTGTTGTCTTGATATAAACAACCATTTTAAGGCAAACCAGGTCTATGTCAAAAATTAGGAAGGACATCGGTCATTAAAAACATCACAGCTTTAAAGTCGAAACCTGAAATTGTCTAAACTAGAAAGGAGAAATCTGTAGAAAGGATTGAAATTTGAAATCGCACGTTGATCAGACCCTACACAACTCACCATCATATGGTCTATGCACCAGACTCATGCACACGGATTGGAACACATTGAAGAAGAAAAAAGTGTACATAGTTTTATTCTTTTTTTATCCTAAGACGTGTGACTTTATCACACCTGTTCTAGGTCTAAGAAGTGGAGAAGAGGTCTCAGAAGCCAGGACAGACAGTGGGACTCCAGAACCTGGTCTCGGAGGGAATCAAGGAGGAAGCTGGTCGCTAAGGAAGCTGGTCTGGGAGGAAGCTGGTCTTCAGAGAAGCTGGTCTCGGAGGAAGCTGGCCTGGGAGGAAGCTGGTTTCGAAGGAAGCTGGTCTCTGAGGAAGCTGGTTTCGAAGGAAGCTGGCCTGGGAAGAAGCTGGTCTCGGAGGAAGGGCTTCAGGTAGCTTTATATCTTTGTTGGACCTTCAGCTCACGATTCCATTTTAGAACACGCTTCTTTGTTGCACCTTCAGGTCACGGCCCCATGATTCCATTTTAGAAAACACTTCCATCTGAGGTCACTGTACCGAAGTAGTGGCAGCCATCTTTGTTTTGGGAAACATATTGTGTGTGATCTAGTGCAGACTCGGTAGCTAGATCATTCTCAGAACGCGCTTCTGTCTGAGGTGATTGTTGTAGTGGCGGCCATCTTGGTTTTGGGTAACGGGAATTCTAAAGGCTGGCTTTGAACGAGAGGATGCAGATGACCTCATAATTCCCATGATCCTCTTTGCCCCTTGAGCAAGTTCCTTCACAGTCTTACGTGAGCACACAGTCTTTTTAAAAACACGTGATTAAAAGATACAATCACACACACACACCACAGTGAGCCAGTCTGTAAAAAGAGACAACGCTACACTCGTTTA
>NC_137920.1:7191938-7196938 GCF_963457725.1 Sprattus sprattus | reverse complement strand
TTCAAGTTCCACAGTGAAGGTCTGGTCCCATGCTTGCTCTCCCACGGTCTTCCAGGCCGTCTGACCCACAACACAGTTATCCAGCTTCAACACCGCACTGACCTCAGCTACAACACACACACACACACACACACACAAACACACACACACACACATTAAAATATACCCACAAAACAGTTATCCAGCTTCAACACACCATGCATACACATACACACTAGGGGTGGACGATATGGCCAAAATCTTCGTTCACAGTATTTGTAATTTGATATCATGGTTACGGTATGTATCACGGTTTATTATACTTTAGGTGACCAGATTTGAGTTTTTTTTCAAAAGAGGACACTTCAGCGGTGGCGAAATGTGTCCACGGACATTTACTTAAGAACACTAAGGTGCAGAAACAACACTGCCTCAATAGGCTATTGGCCTAAGCAATAGTGGACAGTATAGGCCTACTTTGTACTGAACTTTTCCATTAAATATTTTAATAGTAAAATTAAAGCAAAGTGCATGTCAAAATAAAAAAAAACACTAACATTTAGTCCAGTGCTTATATGGCTTTCAGTCTTTAATGTACTTTCAGAAGATTACTTTTAAGTACTTGATCTAATTACTTTTACTTAAAAGTGTTAAAGCTTTCTTTTTAATGTGTGTCCATATTGTTACGCCCCGGCTTTGCCGTGCCGTTCGGGGTTACGCCTCTTTCTCCTGTTGCCTATTGACACTAGGCTCTGTGCTTATATTTGGTATGTTCTGTGTTCCACCTGTAGGAGGAGCTATGTTACAGGTTGTAGGAGCCATTTGAGTCCTTTATAGTATTTAGTTTTATATTTTAGTTTGTGTGACTTGTTGTTGTTATTGGTGATTGCAATTGTATTGAATTGTCCCGAGGTGGGACATTGTAATTTGTTTTTGAGTGTGCCCCCCTATAGGTCAGGCACTAATTGACCATAGTATAAAGGTGTGCCAGGCCAAGGAGAGTTGAGAGTTCCGGCATGCGAATACCATTATTGACCGTGAGCGAGAGAACGTGAACATGACGTGAACCTGTCGTGAACCTGACGGGACCGTGGCGAGGAAACGCACTGAGCTGAACCAACAAACAAAGAAACAAAGACAAAACTTCAATGCTTTAATTTACATCTGATGTTAGAAATACACAAAGCCAACTTCATTATAGCCACGTCTCATGGACTCTATTTTCACGCGTTCAACAAGGCAAACCCCGGAACTCACAAGAAATGGTAAAACAATTGACAAGTTTTAGCCATTACACAGGTTGTGACTAATTAGGGGCGGGGCTTCAGGTGAAGGCCATAACTAAGCCCCTCAAAAAACGGTTGATTATTCCTCCCCTTTTATATTACAATCTTTTCCAACAGTCGAGGATTACTCAAAAAGTAGGCATGAAAGTCCTTGTAGGGTAAGTGCTTAAAAAATGTACTGGGTATAGTATTATACGGCTCTTCAGAATGTTCCAAAAAGTTACGTTGAATTTGAATGGGCCATCACAACGTTCGCAGGTCTGAAATGTCTTGATCTTCACTGCTGCGAAAAAGTAATGGCCTCCGTCATTGGCAACGGGTTTTGTACTTCTAATTCACATCTTTCATATCATTCTAATAATAATAATAATAATAATTCATTTTATGTTTAACGCACTGCAAGTAGTCCGGTCATTTAACGTAACGGAAAGTCATTGTAACTTGAAGTCAGTAAGTAATGGGTTGCTATGCAACACCTGAAACTTTCTTTGCCTGAAGAACTATTTTTTTTCACAAAACGGCAACAATTTTGGAGGAATGTCTTTTATCATTTTGGCGAGTAACCGTATCATAAGCAGGATGATGTATAGTTCAAAGGTCATTATCTAAAAACAAATCGATTGGATTTCAAAATAAGAGTATACTGCGGTTGTAACGGTATAGCCAAATCTCTCGCGGTACACATTTCTACCGTTGGACAGTTCATACTGTCATACCACCCAGCCCTAACACACACACACACACACACACACACACACACACACACACACACACACAGACTCTCTCACACACACACACACACGCACACACACACTCACAGGAGAGCTCGTCGGCCTTGCAGGGTGTTTTGCCGCTGACGCTTCCACTTCGTGCATAATGGCCCCGCCCCCCTCTCATGAAGGACCGCCCCTCTCCAGGACTGTAACACGGCAACACCACAGCCGTTGCCCGGCAACGTCCCGGAACCGTCTCCAACACTCCGACACAGCCCAGCAGGGTCACGTGGAGAGTGCCTGAAAACACACACACACAGCAGGACACATCATGAAACATCCCTATAAACACACACACACACACACACAACAGGACACATCATGAAACATCCCTATAAACACACACACACACACACACAACAGGACACATCATGAAACATCCCTATAAACACACACACACACACACACACACACACACAACAGGACACATCATGAAACATCCCTATAAACACACACACACACACACACACACACACACACACAACAGGACACATCATGAAACATCCCTATAAACACACACACACACACACACACACACACACACACACACACACAACAGGACACATCATGAAACATCCCTATAAACACACACACACACACACAACAGGACACATCATGAAACATCCCTATAAACACACACACACACACACACACACACACACACACACACAACAGGACACATCATGAAACATCCCTATAAACACACACACACACACACACACACACAACAGGACACATCATGAAACATCCCTATAAACACACACACATACACACACACACACACACACACACACAACAGGACACATCATGAAACATCCCTATAAACACACACACACACACAACAGGACACATCATGAAACATGCCTATAAACACACACACACACACACAACAGGACACATCATGAAACATCCCTATAAACACACACACACACACACACACACACACACACACAACAGGACACATCATGAAACATCCCTATAAACACACACACACACACACACACACACACACACAACAGGACACATCATGAAACATCCCTATAAACACACACACACACACAACAGGACACATCATGAAACATCCCTATAAACACACACACACACACACACACACACACACAACAGGACACATCATGAAACATCCCTATAAACACACACACACACACACACACACAACAGGACACATCATGAAACATCCCTATAAACACACACACACACACAACAGGACACATCATGAAACATCCCTATAAACACACACACACACACACACACACACACACACAACAGGACACATCATGAAACATCCCTATAAACACACACACACACACACAACAGGACACATCATGAAACATCCCTATAAACACACACACACACACACACACACACACACAACAGGACACATCATGAAACATCCCTATAAACACACACACACACACACACACAACAGGACACATCATGAAACATCCCTATAAACACACACACACACACACACACACACACAACAGGACACATCATGAAACATCCCTATAAACACACACACACACACACAACAGGACACATCATGAAACATCCCTATAAACACACACACACACACAACAGGACACATCATGAAACATGCCTATAAACACACACACACACACACACACACACACACAACAGGACACATCATGAAACATCCCTATAAACACACACACACACACACACACACACACACACAACAGGACACATCATGAAACATCCCTATAAACACACACACACACACAACAGGACACATCATGAAACATCACGACACACACGCAAACACACACGACATGTGTGTAAGACAGAGGGACACAGAGCACCTTATAAACGCACACACACACACACAGACAGACAGACAGATGTGGGTGTGCGTCTACACACACACACACACACACACACACACACACACACACACACACACACTCACCTGTGAGGGGCGAGGGCTTGCTGAGGGTGCTGTACTGGGTGTGTGTGTAGGCGCTGGCGGGGCGTGCGCTGAGCAGGAGCTCCTCCCGGATGAGGCTCGCTTTGGGGTGGTCAGGGGGGAGCTCCGACAGCTGCTGCTCCAGAGACACACGCAGCAGGTCCAGCCTCTGGACCGACTCACTCAAACCACACTGGGCCTGGAGGAGAGAGAGAGAGAGAGAGAGAGAGAGAGAGAGAGAGAGGGGTTAGATACACCACACTGAGCCTGGAGGAATGAGAGAGAGAGAGAGAGGGAGAGAGGGGTTAGATATACCACACTGAGCCTGGAGGAGAGAGAGAGAGAGAGGGGTTAGATACAGCTGCTGCTCCAGAGACACACGCAGCAGGTCCAGCCTCTGGACCGACTCACTCAGACCACACTGGGCCTGGAGGAATGAGAGAGAGAGAGGGAGAGAGAGAGAGAGAGAGAGAGAGAGAGAGAGAGAGAGAGAGGGGGGGTTAGATACACCACACTGAGCCTGGAGGAGAGAGAGAGAGAGAGAGAGAGAGAGAGAGAGAGAGAGAGAGAGAGAGAGAGAGAGAGAGAGAGGGGTTAGATACAGCTGCTGCTCCAGAGACACACGCAGCAGATCCAGCCTCTGGACCGACTCACTCAAACCACACTGGGCCTGGAGGAGAGAGAGAGAGAGAGAGAGAGAGAGAGAGAGAGAGAGAGAGAGAGAGAGAGAGAGAGAGAGAGGGGGGTTAGATACACCACACTGAGCCTGGAGGAGAGAGAGAGAGAGAGAGAGAGAGAGCAGAGAGAGAGAGAGAGAGAGAGAGAGAGGGGTTAGATACACCACACTGAGCCTGGAGGAGAGAGAGAGAGAGAGAGAGAGAGAGAGAGAGAGAGAGAGAGAGAGAGAGAGAGAGAGAGAGAGAGGGGTTAGATACACCACACTGAGCCTGGAGGAGAGAGAGAGAGACACAGAGACTCTTGAGACTCTCTGACTGAGAGCCAAAACGTGCCCGGGTT
>NC_137920.1:7171774-7176774 GCF_963457725.1 Sprattus sprattus | reverse complement strand
AGATGGTAAACATGACTATCACTCAGCAACAGGCTATATACCTCAACTAGAGCTGTGTGTGTGTGTGTGTGTGTGTGTGTGTGTGTCACTCAGCAACAGGCTATATACCTCAACTAGAGCTCTCTCTCTATCTATCTATTAGGGGTGTGCAAAAAAATCGATTCACATTCGTATCGCGATTCAAGTGCTTCCGATTCAGAATCGATTCATAGAATTCCAAAAATCGATTCATATTGGAAAAAAGATTTTTAATTTTTAATTTTTTTTTTTTTTATTAACGTTCTTTTTGGCTTCGCAAACTGTGTAGTAGGCTAACGTTACAGGTTTGAGTGATGGTGAGCGCGATACGGCGAAATGGTTGATAAAAAGCTTCTGAATAGAAAGTTTACCTTTAAAGTTGTGATGTGCAAAAGAAGCAAGCTTCACTGTTGTCTGAAAATGTCAACAGGCAGCTGGCTGAAAGCACAGAAAGCACAGAAAGGCCTGACTTCTATGTTCACAGCAAACTTGAAAAAAAGAAAATATTAAGCCATGGTTTAACTACACTATAGGCTGAGTCTGAAATGTGCACTTTATAATTTTATTTTGTACCGCCCTGTTTGGCAATGTTGTTTTTCAATAAAATAAAACATTGCATAAAGCAAGCCAATCCACTTTTCCATGATAAGAGCATTAAAATAAAATTTGCGATTAATTAATTTCCAATACATCGCGATTAACTTTGAGTTAACTATGACAAAAATGCGATTAATCACGATCGTTTGACAGCACTAACATTTACATACTGTGAATCAATTTTTTTCAGTCGAGAATCGTTTTCGAATCGAATCGTGAGCCTAAAAATCGGTATCGAATCGAATCGTGACATTTTCTGAATCGTGCACCCCTACTATCTATACCTCTCTCTCTTTATCTCTCTATCTATCTAAACCTCTCTCTCTCCTCACTTGACATGCTCACCACAGTATACCCGTCTCTCTCTCTATCTCTCTCTATACAGTACCTCTCCCTCTCTATATATACCTCTCTCTTTACCTCTCTCACTTTTACTCTCTCTCTCTTTCTATACCGCTCACTCTCTCTATCACTCTATTACCCCCCACCACACCATCCAATTATTTTGTTCTCTCTCTCTACCCTTCTCTCTTCTCTGTTCCTCCTTCTCTCTCATTAATCTGTTCCACCTTTCTGTTCTCTCTCTCCTCGGTACAGCGCTTCCTGGCAACCCTGGGAACAATCAACCAACGGAACGGAGAACACAGCAGAGAAAAGAGAGAGAGAGAGAGTGATGAAGAGAACACAGCAGAGAAAAGAGAGAGAGAGAGAGAGTGATGAAGAGAACACAGCAGAGAAAAGAGAGAGAGAGAGAGTGATGAAGAGAACACAGCAGAGAAAAGAGAGAGAGAGAGAGAGTGATGAAGAGAACACAGCAGAGAAAAGAGAGAGAGAGAGAGAGTGATGAAGAGAACACAGCAGAGAAAAGAGAGAGAGAGAGAGTGATGATGAGAACACAGCAGAGAAAAGAGAGAGAGTGATGAAGAGAACACAGCAGAGAAAAGAGAGAGAGAGAGAGAGAGTGATGAAGAGAACACAGCAGAGAAAAGAGAGAGAGAGAGAGAGTGATGAAGAGAACACAGCAGAGAAAAGAGAGAGAGAGAGAGAGTGATGATGAGAACACAGCAGAGAAAAGAGAGAGAGTGATGAAGAGAACACAGCAGAGAAAAGAGAGAGAGAGAGAGTGATGAAGGGAACACAGCAGAGAAAAGAGAGAGAGAGAGTGATGAAGAGAACACAGCAGAGAAAAGAGAGAGAGAGAGAGTGATGATGAGAACACAGCAGAGAAAAGAGAGAGAGAGAGTGATGAAGAGAACACAGCAGAGAAAAGAGAGAGAGAGAGAGTGATGATGAGAACACAGCAGAGAAAAGAGAGAGAGAGAGTGATGAAGAGAACACAGCAGAGAAAAGAGAGCGAGAGAGAGTGATGAAGAGAACACAGCACAGAAAAGAGAGAGAGAGAGATGAAGAGAACACAGCAGAGAAAAGAGAGAGAGAGTGATGAAGAGAACACAGCAGAGAAAAGAGAGAGAGAGTGATGAAGAGGATGGCAGCAGTTAGGCGGAGTTGGAAGAGAGAGAGAGAGTGATGAAAAGAGAGAGAGAGTGAGTAATGAAAAGAGAGAAAGAGAGAGAGAGAGAGAGAGAAAGAGAGAGAAAGCGAGAGAGATAAAAAGAGAGAGAAAGAGAGAGAAAGAGAGAGAAAGAGAGAGAAAGAGAGAGTGAGTGATGAAAAAAGAGAGAAAGAGAGAGTGAGTGATGAAAAGAGAGAGAAAGAGAGAGAGATAAAAAGAGAGTGAAAGAGAGAGAGATGAAAAGAGAGAGAAAGAGAGAGAAAGAGAGAGTGAGTGATGAAAAGAGAGAGAAAGAGAAAGAGAGAGAAAGAGAGAGAGATAAAAAGAGAGAGAAAGAGAGAGAAAGAGTGAGTGATGAAAAGAGAGAGAAAGAGAGAGAGAGTGATGAAAAGAGAGAGAAAGAGAGAGAAAGAGTGAGTGATGAAAAGAGAGAGAAAGAGAAAGAGAGAGAAAGAGAGAGAGATAAAAAGAGAGAGAAAGAGAGAGAAAGAGAGAGTGATGAAAAGAGAGAGAAAGAGAAAGAGAGAGAAAGAGAGAGAGATAAAAAGAGAGAGAAAGAGAGAGAAAGAGAGAGAGAGTGATGAAAAGAGAGAGAAAGAGAAAGAGAGAGAAAGAGTGAGTGATGAAAAGAGAGAGAAAGAGAAAGAAAGAGAGAGAGAGATAAAAAGAGAGAGAAAGAGAGAGAAGGAGTGAGTGATGAAAAGAGAGAGAAAGAGAGAGAGAGTGATGAAAAGAGAGAGAAAGAGAAAGAGAGAGAAAGAGAGAGAGATAAAAAGAGAGAGAAAGAGAGAGAGAGAGAGTGAGATAAAAAGAGAGAGAAAGAGAGAGAAAGAGTGAGTGATGAAAAGAGAGAGAAAGAGAGAGAGAGTGATGAAAAGAGAGAGAAAGAGAAAGAGAGAGAAAGAGAGAGAGATGAAAAGAGAGAGAAAGAGAGAGAAAGAGAGAGAGAGAGAGTGAGTGATGAAAAGAGAGAGAAAGAGAGAGAGAAAGTGGGAGTATGAAAAGAGAGAGAAAGAGAGAGAGAGAGTGGGAGTATGAAAAGAGAGGAGAGATAGACTGATGAAAAGAGAGGAGAGATAGACTGATGAAAAGAGAGAGAGAGTGAGTGATGAAAAGAGAGGAGAGATAGACTGATGAAAAGAGAGAGTGAGTGACTGATGCAGAGAGAGGAGGGCAGCCGTGAGACAGAGGTGGAAAAGAGAGTGATGAAGAGAGAGGAGTGCGGAGGCGGAGACTAAAGCTACCGCGGAGCGTCTTGCCAACTTCCTTAATCTCCTTCACCTCAAGAGAGGAAGGTGAAAGGTTAAAGTTCAAAGACCTCCTTGGATGACATCACCAGACAGACACGCTCACTGAGGCCATAGACACAAACAGGACCTAATCTGTCCTAATCTCACCTAATGTGATGTGGCTTTATTGACGCTTCTAATTGGCTGTTCCTCCCTGGCAGTGCTACAAGCTTGACTTCGATTGGCTGCCTGGATTACATCATCAGACAGCAGAGCTAGATTTTAGACCATTGCACACAACAAACACACTCACACACACACACACACACACACACACACACACACACACACACACACACACACACACCTCAAACAAAACAAAACAAACAAAAACTACTCACAAATATACAACCCCCACCAGATCAACTCCCAAAATCTCCAGATCAACACACCAGCATATTTGAACAAACACAAACACGTACGCCCCGTAACAAACACTGCAGCAAACCTACAAACACACACTGACACAGACACAGACACAGACAGAGAGAGAGAGAGAGAGAGAGAGAGAGAGAGAGAGAGAGAGAGAGAGAGAGAGAGAGAGAAAGAAAGAGAGAGAGAGAGAGAGAGAGAGAGAGAGAGAGAGAGAGAGAGAGAGAAAGAGAGAGAGAGAGAGAACTCCAATCTGGACTATAAACACAAACACACACACACACACACACACACACACACACACACACATACACACTTACAGAAATGAAGGGCTAACTCCAATTAGGACTACTAAAAGAGTGAAACAATTTAAACTCACCATCTCTCACTCACACACACACACACACGTTCACACACAAACACACACCCCTCAGAAGATTTAATGATGCGATTCTGTGGTAAGTGTCTAAAAATAACCAAGTACTCTATTGCTATTAGACTTGACACACACCCACACAGACAGACAGACAGACACAAACACACACCACACACACACACCCTGCTTATCAAACAAAAACAAAACCTTTTTCAGACACAGACTGGTAAACTCCATTGGAGATGACAGCAGCAGCACAAACCAGCGCAAACAAATAAACAAACAATGCTAACTGAAGCCATAGACACAAACAGGACCGGGCCACAGCTGTTAGCACACATGCTAATTGAAGTCAAGTACACAAACAGGACCGGGCCACAGCTGTTAGCACACATGCTAACTGAAGCCAAGTTCAGAAACAGGACCGGGCCACAGCTGTTAGCACACATGCTAATTGAAGCCAAGTTCAGAAACAGGACCGGGCCACAGCTGTTAGCACACATGCTAACTGAAGCCATAGATACAAACAGGACCGGGCCACAGCTGTTAGGACACATGCTAACTGAAGCCAAGTACACAAACAGGACCGGGCCACAGCTGTTAGCACACATGCTAACTGAAGCCATTGATACAAACAGGACCGGGCCACAGCTGTTAGGACACATGCTAACTGAAGCCAAGTACACAAACAGGACCGGGCCACAGCTGTTAGCACACATGCTAACTGAAGCCATAGACAAAAACAGGACCGGCCACAGCTGTTAGCACACATGCTAACTGAAGCCATAGACCCAAACAGGACCGGGCCACAGCTGTTAGCACACATGCTAACTGA
>NC_137920.1:7156774-7159274 GCF_963457725.1 Sprattus sprattus | reverse complement strand
GTGCATTGTTATGCTTATAGTCAGTTAAAAAATATCCGTATCGGCAGGTGCAAACGTCCCCGTTGAGTTATTAAACTCACACAAACGGAAAGGTCATTGATGGTTCGAGCGAGCGGGAGGACACTTTTCTGCCGGTGGCTCAGGCGGCGCACGGGGAAAGGAGGGCGGGCGGGCGAGTACCGGCTGGGTCACATGACCACATTGTGTTGCGTTCAGGGGCTTTGTTCAACACCACGCAGGCAATACCAACTGTTGATTAGAACGTTTATTGTGTGAAATTTGACACCTCTCAGTCAAAATAAGACAGAGGTAGGCTGTAACACTACATGCAGACAATTAAAGTTATAATCCCTAGGCGTGTTCCGCTGTTTTGGATGATTTTAGGCTAATCCAGATAATGACACAGCAACTACTATATAATTACGTCTCCCAAAAAAGCGTGACAGCAGGATAATAAGACAACCATGTTGTTGTAAGTCATGTACGCATGCGAAAACATTATTGGTAGATGTGAATCAAAATGTGTGCATCTCTATCAATACCCATGGCAAATTAAATCCTTAATTTAAATTAAATTAAAAACTTAATTTAAAATCCTTAAGTTCTTCCTTAATAAGTAATGTGCTTCATATACATTCGAGCATCATGAGTCACACATAGACTTATGACTACTAAATCTCTGGCACGACAATGAAAATTAACTTTTCAGCGGATTCCTTAAAAAAAAAAAACACACACACACACACACACACACACACACACACACACACACACACACACACACACACACAGCTATGCACTGGACCTGTGCAAAGTTGAGAATCATGAAAATCAACTTCCGGTAACTTCAACTTCAACATACAGTTGATTGACAGCCTAAAGGTGATGCTGTTGACAATTGAGGTTGTCATACGACGAAATATCAAATACGACGCACACAAAGTATAATCTAGTTAAAGTGGTAGACTCTGGTAATGACCGTTTAAGCATCTGCCAATATTTTCCCTTTACTGCTTGTAAGTTAGCAGTTCTGCAAATAACCTGCGAAGTTGCTAGCTGGCTAGCATGGTCAGTTACTGCATGCGACACACGTGAGTCTATTGATGTGCCTAGACATTTGAAAAGTAGAGATTAAGTCGAAAAAAAGGAATCTGTGGACGCGATTTTACTCGTACTGAGTTATGGCAGATGAGAGTGATACACAGGAACTCGCCACTCAGTCAACTGTTGAGGAGGTGAGAGATGATGGCCATCTGGACACACCACACCCCGCCGGTGAGGACAACACTTTGCAACAATTACAAGCTTTGAATGAGAAAAATAGATGACCGAAACAGTTCATAATGTTTTCATTTTGTCACTGTAAATGATCCACTGTATTATGTTTATCAAGTATGTGTATGAATCACATAAAGGTTTAGTACAGTAGGCCTCTTTTTCAGAGCATGGCGCGTTGGCTCCATCTGTCGGTGAGCAGCGGTGCTGCACTGAGCCGGGTGAGTGGCAACCCGTATCACCGCTGCACGACATTAACGTCATGGACGAGAAGCTGCGTCCCATTCGGTGTCACCTCGAGTATCTGTTGAACAAGGCCGACGAGTACCAGGCGCATCTTATACACAGGTGCCGTTTGATGACGTTTGCCTATTTGGTTTGGTTATTTACCCCCCCCCCCCCCCCCGTCTTTAAATCAGACATATTAAACCAACTGTTCTCAAAGTCCTCAGTGGTTTTGCTAGACCTGTTGGAATGTCCTGCGTTCGTTTGTGTGTTTGGAAGAGAGAGAGAGAGAGCGAGAGAGAGAGAGAAAATGTGTTTGTGTGAGAGACAAGAGAGAGAGAATGTGTGTGTGTGTGAGAGAGAGAGAGAGAGTATGTTTTGCAACTAATGATAGGTGGGTGGGTGTAAGTGTGATCGTCTCCAGGTCCAGGGCTTGTGTCGAATAGTCCCTACCTTCCTGATGACAGGTGTGTGTGTGTATGTGTGTGTATGTGTGTGTGTGTGTGTGTGTGTGTGTGTGTGTGTGTGTGTGTGTGTGTGTAGGCGTGATCGTCTCCAGGTTGAGGGCTTGTGTCGTGTAGTCCCTACCTTCCTGAAAAGCTGCCATCCCTTCTTCAGTTACCTGGAGCACACAGCCAGGAGCTGCCTACCACACAGACCCCCACTACCACTATACATACGCACTCAGGTAACACACACACACACACACACTCACACACACACACACACACACACACACACACACACACACACACACACACACAGACCCCCACTACCACTATACATACGCACTCAGGTAACACACACACACACACACACCCACTGTGACGGGGCACCTGAGTGACCCGCCACTGCAGCCTGTAGGCTGCTGCCTTACTGGACTGGTGTAGTTGTTTTGGCGTGTGTGTTGCGTGTTCTATGTTCGTATACGTGTACAGTTTACATGTTCCGTTAACAACGTCTTTCTGTTTAAATAACCACACAATTTCAATGTCTTGTC
>NC_137920.1:7151774-7154274 GCF_963457725.1 Sprattus sprattus | reverse complement strand
AGTAGTGAGTGTGGAGAGAGGGAGAGAGAGGGAGAGAGGGATAGAGAGGGAGAGAGGGATAGAGAGGGATGCCGGAGAACGAGAGGAGCAAGAGAGAGAGGAGGCAGGAAGACCAGCACTGAGTAGTGATTGTGGAGAGAGGGAGAGAGAGGGAGAGAGAGGGAGAGAGGGATAGAGAGGGATGCCGGAGAACGAGAGGAGCAAGAGAGAGAGGAGGCAGGAAGACCAGCACTGAGTAGTGAGTGTGGAGAGAGGGATAGAGAGGGAGAGAGGGATAGAGGGAGCACTGAGTAGTGATTGTGGAGTGAACGTGAGAGGGGTAAATGAAAAGACAATGTCCACTGTTAGTACCTTCCACATGTGTGTCTCTGAGTGCACCGCTAGTGTGTATGTGTGTTTGTTGTTTGCGTGTGTGTTTGTTTGTTTGTGTGTGGGTTTGTAGTTTGTGTGTGTGTGTCTCCGAGTGCACCTCTAGTTTGTGTGTGTGTTTGTTTGTCCTCCATTGACGTCATGTGGCCCCGTCTCCACCAATCACGATCTTCCCTTTGCCAGCTACTTCCTGTGCTATGAAGAGGTAGCGAGAGAGGGAGAGTGGGCAGAACAGGAGGAGTGCAGGAGCGAGGGAGAGAGAGGAGAGGAGAGGAGGAGAAGAGAGAGCGGAGGAGAGGAGAGGAGGAGGAGAGAGAGTGGAGGGAGAGAGAGAATCAAGCTGTGGTCCATCGGGCACTGGGTCCAGATGTACCCCAACCCACAGACGGAGGATATCTACGAGTGGTGAGACCAACCACACACACACACACTCCCTAACCCCCCCCCCCCCCCCCCCCCCCCCACACACACACACACACACACAATCCCTAACCCACAGACGGAGGATATCTACGAGTGGTGAGACAACACATGCATGTACGCACGCACGCACGCATGCACGTGATGTAACTGAATGTGTGTGTGTGTGTGTGTGTGTGTGTGTGTGTGTGTGTGTGTAGGATCTTGTGTGGGATTCCTCGAGGGCAGTATCAGCAGTTGTTTCAGCTGGGGGCAACAGAACCGTCCACCTGCAGTGCCACTGACTGCCTGCTAGAGGCGCTGATGTCCTACGATAGTCAAATGAGACCACAGCAACACGGCTACAACGACCAATGACACCACAGCAACACGGCTACAACGACCAATGACACCACGCCTACAACAAACAATGACACCACAGCACTACGGCTACAACAACCAATGACGCCACAGCAACACGGCTACAACGACCAATGACATCACAGCACTACGGCTACAACAACCAATGACACCACAGCACCATGTCTATTACAACCAATCAGACCACAGCACCATGGCTGTAGTAGGTTTTCAGGGGTGTCTGATGGTCTTGAGGGGCAGAGGAGAGGGGGTCTTGTAGGCCTTTAGGGGTATCTCAGGTGCTTTAGGGCAGCATTTATTCGGCACCTCCATTCCCAAGTTGAAAGCCAAAAAACCTATGTTAAACATGTGGATTAAACATGCCAAAGCAGTTAAATGGGGCAGTTTGAGTGAGCATCCTAATTTAAGAGTTGTATTGCAAGTGGAGAACTCTGCAGGGAGTTTCTGATTCTGGAGTTCCATTTGTTCCAGCTCAGGGAATCTGGAACCGTGGAGTTTTTTAGATCTCTCCTGTGACCCAAGAATGGCCTAGATGTTCTAGTTCTAGTTCTCAAAGCGCTACATTTGTAGTCCGTTCCGTTCCATTCAGTTCAACCCTACTGTTCTAACTTGATTGTTGCCCACTGTTTATATTTATTGAAGGGGTTAATGTTTACCTAACGTTCAGTACATTTTCACATATTCTACATTACATATAGACACAATCTTTTGCTTGGTTCATTATTCTATAGTTCAAGGTGTTTCAGTTTCTGTAATCTCCAGTAGCAATATTTTTGAATCGGTTCATTTCTCTGGAGAAGAGGTCCGTTCGAGAATGGAACTGTGGAGTTGATTGACAGGTTGTTTGAAGTTGTATGTTCATATTAAAGTGTTATTATTAAGGCTTCATTGTGATGGGTGTCTGTTCTTCCTGGGTCACCGCTGGTGCTTCATGGGGAAATACATCTCAAAGGTTCCAAAATGCAGACACTGCA
Source organism: Sprattus sprattus (assembly GCF_963457725.1). NCBI lineage: Eukaryota > Metazoa > Chordata > Actinopteri > Clupeiformes > Clupeidae > Sprattus > Sprattus sprattus. The sequence continues at coordinate 7,152,151 of NC_137920.1, read as the reverse complement.
ATGACTCATTTAACTTACCCAGGTTTGTCATTAAACCATGTTCACACGCACGCACACGCACAACCTAATTTAACTTACCCAGGTTTGTCACTAAACTATGTACACACAGCTTGCTAGTGTACAATAAAAACTGACTTAATAATTACCTGGCAAAATTCCAGGTCTAACAAAAAAATAACACCCTCCCCCAAAAACCATAAAGTAGACAAAAGTTTGAAAACCATCATAAACAAATTATGGTAATGAAAGAGGAACACAAATCATGATACAGATTCAGAACTTTGCCTGACCTATGATTTCATTCAGAGAGAGAGAGCACTTAGTTAACTTATCCAGGGTTGTCACTAAACCACACACACACACACACACTCATTTTA
>NC_137920.1:7131774-7146774 GCF_963457725.1 Sprattus sprattus | reverse complement strand
GCAGGCGCCGCAGCTGCACGTTGGGCTCGCCCCGCTGCATCCTGGGAGGGAGGTCGCCGATCGGGAGGCGGGGCAGCGAATGAGGAGGAGGAGGAGGGGTGGTGGAGGCGGGCTGGGGCGTCTGATTGGTGGTCCGAGAGGTTCGGAGGCGGGGCCTGGGTATCGCCATGACGACATCCCATCCTGAGAGGGAGAGGGAGAGGAGAGGGAGAAAGAAAGAGAGAAAATACAAACTTGTCAAATGAGGTCATAACATGGCTGAAGAGGCAAAGCATTATGGGAAGCAAATGGACAGAGGGGTCCTGTGAAAAAGGGATGCTGTGGACAGCCAGTGGCACCAGTGAGTGTGAGAAAGAGTGAGAGTGTGAGAGTGAGAGTGAGTGGCACCAGTGAGTGTGAGAGAGAGTGTGAGAGTGAAAGAGTGAGAGTGTGTGAAAGTGTAGGAGTGAGTGTGTGCGCACATGAGTGAGAGTGAAAGAGTGAGAGTGTGAGAGTGAAAGAGTGAGTGTGTGAGTGAGAGTGAAAGAGTGAAAGAGTGAGTGTGTGAGTGAGTGAGAGTGAAAGAGTGAGTGTGTGAGTGAGTGAGAGTGAAAGAGTGAGTGTTTGTGCGCATTTGAGTGAGTGTGAAAGAGTGAGAGTGAAAGAGTGAAAGAGTGAGTGTGTGAGTGAGTGAGAGTGAAAGAGTGAGTGTGTGAGTGAGTGAGAGTGAAAGAGTGAGTGTGTGAGTGAGTGAGAGTGAAAGAGTGAGTGTGTGAGTGAGTGAGAGTGAAAGAGTGAGTGTGTGAGTGAGTGAGAGTGAAAGAGTGAGTGTTTGTGCGCATTTGAGTGAGTGTGAGAGAGAGTGAGAGTGTGCACTAGACCGAGAGTGTAAGCAGTGACGGCAGCTAGCAGCAAACCAAAAAAAAAAAAAAACGCAAAGAGAGGAGAGACCGGCAGAAAACCCTTTCAGGGACCCTGTTTCAGCGCAAACGTTTGTGCTCAAGAAGACAACACAGCCACGACCTGCATGTGCGATAACTTTTAGTGTCCAAAAGACACAAACAAACAAAAGAAACAAACAAAAACAAACAAAAACCTTGGTGTTCAAATAAAGGCAATGCTTGTGAGAGAAAACAACCAACCCAAACATATATCCCCCTGGGTGCGGTAGTGACATCATGCCAACAGACAGACAGGAAGTGCTCAACCCCATGCAGCAAGGTGATGTGGGTAGTGTAGTCTTTTTGGACTGTGTGAAGAAGCCAGAGCACAGTGCATCAAACTCCAAGATCCAGGCAGCCTGCATGCCATGCTTCCCTGTGACTCCGGATGGGAGGAGGACAGAGGAGGGCCTGGAAACATGTCGTCTCGCTCGCTCACCAGAGGAGGAGGGATGGAGAGGAGGAGGAGGGGATGAGAGGGGGGAGAAGGAGGAGAGGAAGAGGGGAGGAGGGTATTGAGGAGAAAAGGAGGGGATGCAGGAGAGGAGGAAGGAATTCAAGAGAGGGGATGGAGAGGAGGAAGAGGGGATGGAGAGGAGGAAGAGGGGATGGAGAGGAGGAGGGGAAGAGGGGATGGAGGATAGGATGGAGGAGAAGAGGAGGGGATGGAGGAGAGGAGGAAGGAATTCAGGAGAGGGGATGGAGAGGAGGAAGAGGGGATGGAGAGGAGGGGAAGAGGGGATGGAGGATAGGATGGAGGAGAAGAGGAGGGGATGGAGGAGAGGAGGAAGGAATTCAGGAGAGGGGATGGAGAGGAGGAATAGGGGATGGAGAGGAGGAATAGGGGATGGAGAGGAGGAATAGGGGATGGAGAGGAGGAATAGGGGAGGAATAGGGGATTGAGAGGAGGAGGAGAGGAGATGGAGAAGAAAAGGAAGGAACCAAGTGAATGAGAGACCTGCAGAGATGAGAACAATGGAGAAAGAAAAGAAAGAAAGACAACAGATGGACATTGTGTCCACGGGAGCAAGGGAGAGGAAGAGAGAGAGAGGTGGAAAAGAGGAGGGAAGAAGAGAAGAGAGGGAGGAAGAGAAAGTACGAGAGGAGAGAGGGGGAGAGAGAAAGGGAGAGGGATAAAGAGAGGGGGAGAGAGAGACAATGAGAAGGAGAGGGAGAGAAAGGAAGAGAGTGAAAGAGAGAGAGGGAGAAAGAGAGGGAAAGAGAGAGGAAGGGAGAAAGAGAGGGAGTGAGAGAAAGGAAGAGCAGGAGAGAGAGAAAGAGAGAGGGGCACCTTGCTCCAGACTGCTTCTATCCAGATGCTGCAGGTTGGAGGTTTCTGTTCCTCATCCGTCTCCAGGGAGGGGGATGGGAGAGTAACCAAGAGGGGGATAAGAGAGCGCACACGCACACACACACACACACACACACACACTCTCTCTCTGTTTGTGTGTGTGTGTATACGTGTTGTACGTGTACACAGGTGCATGCGTAGTATGAGCTGAGCCTGGCCCAGATGCTTGTGATATTTTGTGTGTCCACGTCTCTGCGTGTGCGTCTGCATATACTGTATGTGTGTGTGTGTGTGTGTGTGTGTGTGTAAAACATGGCTGTTTTTGTGGAAGAGTAGTTTAAGATCTGTATACATGAAAGAAGGCAGCGAGCTGAACCACATCAGACACCCACAAGCTGACCCACGCTTCAGACGCATCCACACACACACACACGTCTCAGACGCATCCACACACACACACACATGCACTGACCCACGTTTCAGACGCATCCACACACACACGTCTCAGACGCATCCACACACACACATCCACACACACACACACGCACTGACCCACGTTTCAGACGCATCCACACACACACGCACACACACACACAAACACACAGGCACTGAGCCACGTTTCAGATGCATCCACACACACACACACAAACACACAGGCACTGAGCCACGTTTCAGACGCATCCACACACACACAGGCACTGACCCACGTCTCAGACGCATCCACACACACACACAAACACACAGGCACTGACCCACGTCTCAGACGCATCCACACACACACACAGGCACTGAGCCACGTTTCAGATGCATCCACACACACACACAAACACACAGGCACTGAGCCACGTTTCAGACGCATCCACACACACACACAAACACACAGGCACTGACCCACGTCTCAGACGCATCCACACACACACACAAACACACAGGCACTGACCCACGTCTCAGACGCATCCACACACACACACAAACACACAGGCACTGAGCCACGTTTCAGATGCATCCACACACACACACACAAACACACAGGCACTGAGCCACGTCTCAGATGCATCCACACACACACGCACACACACACACAAACACACAGGCGCTGACCCTCGTCTCAGACGCACACCGCCCCACCCGGCTGGAGGTGAAGTAAAGAGCGGAGAGGGCAAAGAGCTAAACTTTTTACCTTTATTAATATTATTATTATTCCAAGCCAGAGAGTTCAGTTTCAGCAAGAGATCCACAAAGGAGCAGAAGACATCGCAGGGGCGTGTGGTTGAGTGTGTGAGCGGAAGTGGGTGGGTAGGTTTGTGTGTGTGTGTGTGTGTGTGTGTGTGTGTGTGTGTAAAATCCCCCCCCCCCCCTCCTTAAAGTGCAGAGTTAAGTACAGTCAGTGGTTGTGTGTGTGTGTGTGTTATTAGTGCAAAAATTAGCAACATCGGTCATTTCAACATTCCTGTTAACAGTTCTCAACACACCAGGTCACAAACAACCCATGCCGGCTCCATCTGCTCCTTGTGACATTAATTATACAATTAAGGAAGAAACAAACTAATAAACAAACTAATAAACAAACAAACAAACAAAAACACAAACAAACAAATCTCATCCATTTCTAATAGTTCACTGCCGTTATTACACAAACAGGTTCGGCATGAGAGAACAGAGACCACACAGGCACAGGCATATGAGGTCCAGTTCTACGCCGATAAGGCTTATGAGTGTACGACATTGATGTGCTACCAAGGAGGTTCATGTTGCTTTACTTCACTCAGAGCTTAAGCTAACGTTACAATAAAGCAACTAACGCTGAAGTGGCCACAAGTCTGTGTGTGTGTGTGTAGTGTGTAGTGTGTGTGTGTAGTGGGCATAGGTGGCCACGAGCCGGTTTGGTCTTTAGCTTCCTTCCATCCATTCATTTTTTATTTTTTTCGTTCTCTTTTTTTTTCTTCTCATATCGTTCTCTCTTTTCAGATTCGCTCTGCGACCAAGAGAGAGGGGGTAAACAGACACACTGATGACATCATCATCAAGGCAGAAGATTGAGGACGTCAGCTTCTCAGGAAAGGGGGAGGGGCCTTGTGCTAAAAAAGGGGGTGGGGCTTGTGAGTTTGGGTGGTGGTGGTGGGGGGTGGAGTTTATACGTTACCTGCCAACGCGTCGTCGTTCTTTTCCCCAAAGGTGCTGAAGTACGGTGGCTGAGGAGGGACTTTCGAGTCGCCGTCGTCTTGGAAACGGTCTAGGGAAGGGGCGGGGCAATGCTGGAGAAAGCCCTCCACTCCCCCTCCAGGCTGCTGAGGAGGGGGGGCCTCCTCTCCGCTCTCCTCCCCCAGGCACGGCTGCTCCGACTCGGGCTTCCCGCACTGCATGTACCCCTCCAGGCTCAAGGGGGGGCTCGTGGGCTCCACCCCCTCCCCAGGGCGGGGGCCCTCAGGGTTGGGATCGGGGGCGCTCCCCGGTCCTCCTGATGACGGCGTCTCCTCCTCGCTGGCTCCAGGCGTTGCCGGCTCCTCGTTCTCCTCCAGGATGGGGAGAGGAGCAGTGTGCGTCTCCGTCGACGGCTCCTTCGCCTGCACCTCCTCCTCCTCCTCCTCCACCGCGGGGTGGTCCAGGAGCATCTCTCCCTCCGTGTCGCTTGCCTCGTCCTCCGTCGCCGAGGAAACGGGCGAGCCGGTCATCACTACCGCCTCCCTCCGGGGGTGGCCTGTTGCCGGGACGATATCCGGAAGCGGGGAGGGGGCTGGGAAAGCAGGAAAAGCTGCTGCTGCGGCGGCCGCCACCGGTGTCACCTCGCCTTCTTGCTCCTCATCTCCAAAGGTGGTGCCCCCTAGTGGAGCCTCCAGCTGCTGCACGTCTGGAATGATGGTCACCTCGCCTTCTTGCCCGAGTCCGAGGGGTGTCACCTCGCCTTCTTGCCCGAGTCCAAGGGGCGTCACATCCTCCAGGGGACTGTGAGCCGACGGTGAGCCCCGGTCTGGAGGAAGGAGGCTGGGGGCACCCTCCGCCTGGGAACCCAGGATTAGGCCCTCGTGGCTGGGCACCGAGGAGAAGGCAGGTGGGTCCAGACGGAGGTCCTGCCCCTGTGCTGGTGGTGAGGGGTATGCGGACGGGGTGTTGAGGTCAGCGGGGAGCTCCTGAGTAGGGGTGCTGGGCTCGGACTCAGGGGGGCAGTCCATTGGGAGGATGGGGTCGGACTCAGGGGGGAGCTCCTGAGTCGGGGTGCTGGGCTCGGACCCAGGGGGGCAGTCCATTGGGAGGAGGGGGTCGGACCGGGCCCAGGGGCTGGGGAAGGGGTCCACTGGCACCCAGGCCGCCTGAGCAAGCTGGACCACTGGAGCCAACTGGTCCAGGTTGTCAAGGTGTTCGTCGTCAGGGAAGTCCTGGTCGACGTCGTCGTCTGCGTTGCCGTAGCTCTCCAGGCCGCTCTCGGTCACAGCCTCGCTGGCCATCTCCACATCTTCGTCCTCCTCCTCATCACCACCATCGCCCTGACGACGTAGAGGCATGTCCGTGCGCTCGGACCCCACCTCCATGTCACACACACGATCCTCATCCTCCGCCTCATCTTCCTCCTCCTCGTCGTCATCATCCTCGTCTGCGTGGATGTCGGGGACCCTCTCGAAGTCGGGGGTCCCCGCGGAGGGCCCCTCGTCGGGCCCCTTGAGGCTGGCGTCGGCGCCCAGGTCGTCGGTGCTCTCCGTGCCCTCTAGCACCCCCTGCTGGCTGCAGCTGGCGTCCTCCGAGTCCGGAGCCGCCGCCCCCGACGACGCCCCCGCCGCCGGCCAGAGGGAGGAGCCTGGCCGAGAGCCCTCCCCCTCCTCCATCTCGTCTAGGTCCTCGGTTGGCTGGGTTCCGCTCATGTCGGAGAGCGACACCTGCTGGCTGCCTCCTTCCTCCTCCTCCTCCTCCTCCTCCTCCTCCTCCTCCTCCAGCTCGTTGTCTTGGTTACTGCTGGTGTTAGTGGCAGAGGTGGGGTCGGGGCGCAGCTCACAGGTTGCTATGAAGGGGGCAAAGGTCGATGATGCCAGCGCCAGCGGAGAAGGACTGTGGGGGGAGGGACTGGGAGGTCCAGATGCTGCCACTGCCGCTGCCGCTGCTGCCACCTCCTCATCTCCAGAGGTGGTGCCCCCTAGTGGAGCCTCCAGCTGCTGCACGTCTGGAATAATGGTATTGGGTTCTGGCGTGTCAGCCGCAACCGCCGCGGTCTCGTGAGCCTCACCTGCACCTGAGGAAGCATGACCGCTGCCGGAATCTAGGGTCACGGGCAGGGTCGCCGTGGGGAGCGTTTCCATGACTGCAGGGATGCTAGGGCTCCCTGAACACTCGGCAGCAGTGGCGGGCTCCTTGGCGGCGTTCCCGGCGGGCTTCCCGTTCATGTCCAGCGGCGGCACCGGCTGGGTGGGCTTGGCGCCGCGGAGGGGGAGGGCCTTAGCCTTGGAGGCGGAGCCTGGTCTGGTGAGGGGGCTGGCCGTGACACGCCTCTGGGGCGTGCCCGCTGGTCTGGCACTGGACTCCAGGGGCTTGGGATGGGGCGCCTTGGTGGGAGTGGCTTTGGCAGAGGCGGAGGCTGCAGTGGGAGGGGCTTTAGCAGAGGCTGCAGTGGGAGGGGCTTTAGCAGAGGCGGAGGCTGCAGTGGGAGGGGCTTTAGCAGAGGCTGCAGTGGGAGGGGCTTTGGCAGAGGCGGAGGCTGCAGTGGGAGGGGCTTTAGCAGAGGCTGCAGTGGGAGGGGCTTTAGCAGAGGCGGAGCCTGCAGTGGGAGGGGCTTTAGCAGCAGCTGCCCTTGAGGCAGAGGCAGTAGTGGGAGGGGCTCTAGCTAGGCCGGAGCCTGTTGCCGGCACAGCAGCTCTTGTTGCGTTATTCCAGACCGGAGCAGCACGGGAGGGGGGCGGCGCCCGGGTGCCCGAAGTGCTTCGAGGGGGAGGAGCCCGGGAGGCGGAAGTGCTTCGAGGGGGAGGAGCCCGGGTAACCGAAGTGCTTCGAGGGGGAGGGGCTCGGGAGGCAGAAGTGCTACGAGGGAGAGGAGCCCGACCTGCAGCAAAGGCAGCAGAGGCAGCGGAGGCAGCGGGAGCCAATGGCCTTCTGGCAGCAAAGGTGGCGGGTCTGGCGCCATCTACAGGGAGGGAGGGCAAAGAAGAAAGAAAAGAAAAGAGGAGAAGAGATGTTTAGCGCTTCATATTCAAGCCTTTAGACATTTACTGCATTTTACTTTTGCACACACAACACACACACGTAAACACACACAAACGTAAACACACACACACGTTCACACATTTAGTCCTGACATTGACTGCATTTTACTTTTGCACACACACACACACACACACACACACACACACACACACACACCAGAGGACGCTGAAGTGCCAGGCCTTGGAGGAAGTGGTCTTGTCGATGCGGAAGTGGGAAGAGAGGCGGGCGCTCCTGCTTGAGGCCTAAGGATAAACAAACAAACAAAACAAACAAACAAAGAGAAAACAAACACGTTACACTATGCTACAACATGTTGGGATGTGGTTGTTGTTGGGATGTTGTTTATGGATCAGACTGTTGGACAAAAAGTGCTTTCGGTGTTCTAGTGGTGACGGATCAGTGCTTTGAGAACTTTTCAAAAGAGCCCCATTTCCTATGAACCGGAATTCCTATACACACACACACAGACACACACACACACACACATACATATCATGCTTAGTGGTTGTGACGAAGTTTTTTTTTTTTTCTCATAAGTTCCCAGCCATGGTCTGTCAACAAAGTAGATCATGAAGCAAAATAGTGTAGGCGACAGTAATGCCCACACACACACACAGACCAAGGGAGCCAACGCTCTCTCTCTCACACACACACACACACATCCAACTTGGCAAAGCATCTCGCCGACAGACTTCAAAGAGTGGCAGGTCTGTGAGTGTGATCGATCGAACATAATGACATCATGCCCTCAAATGTAAGTCAAACGGGTGGGCCAATGCGTCCAACTTGCGCGGCGCGGCGCGCGCACACACACACACACACACACACACACACAGGTGTGAAACCAGGAGTCAATATACCGGCTCTGGGCGGCTAGCTAGCCATGCTAATGCAGGTGCACTTGCACAGACATTCAGCGTGATCAGTACTTTAAGAATGACAGGCTTTTGAAAAGAGGCCCGTGTCCTATCGGCTGGATTTCCTACACACACAGACACACACACACACACACGCAGTATTTACAGGTCATTTATAGGTCATCTGAAGCCAGCCTACTGCAGGGGCAGAAACTTCTGTGACCCCTGCAGGAGAGGTCAGCCTTCTAACAAGCCTGTCTGTGTTCCAGAAGCCCACTAGTGAGTTCCAGAGCAGACCCAGTGTTCCGCCCGGGCTGTTCCAATTCCACTGCCTCACTAAATGAGCTCAGAACATGATGAGAGAGAGAGAGCGAGCGAGAGCGAGAGAGAGAAAGGAGAGAGGAGAGGAGAGGAGAGAAGAGAGAGCGAGAGAGAGCGAGAGAGAGAGAGAGAGAGAGAGAGAGACCATAACGAGGGAGCGTGGAGGAAGGATGGCCTTCTGGGAGAGAAGAAGGGCAACGGATGAAGAGATGACTTCAAGATGGGGTGGCCATCTGGGACAATTAGAACACATCACTACGGATAAGGTCAATTACCACGGATACAGCCTACACAGGCGGGGAACGCATGTCGGGATGGACAGATGATATAAGATGGAGAAGAAAGATGGATGGGAGGGAATTGACAACGAGAGAGAGAGAGAGAGAGAGAGAGAGAGAGAGAGAGATTAGGGGGGAGACGGAGATTTCTAAGGGCACAACACAAAGAGAGAGAGAGAGAGAGATTAGAAGAGAGAAAGAGAGAGGGAGAGGCATTTACTTTGTTGAAAGACTTCTTTCTATAGAGAGAAAACCCACATCAAAGCAATGCAAAATGATTTGATCTGAATTAGTCCAACTGGCCCAAAAGAGCTTCCTGTACCATCAAAAGACCTATAAAAAGACAGAACTACCAATGTGGCTCAAAGTATTCAGATCAATCATCAAACCCATCGCATTTTATGGCTGCAGGATGTTTGGGGGTACACACACACACCTATTCTCAAAACACGAGTGTGATATAGAGAGAGATAGAAATGTATTAAGCGAGAGAGGCTCAGGGGAACATACTCTCATGCCAAGGGTATCAACTCATTGGTATTCTTTTCAAGAAGTGTGTGTCTTACAAACTCGGTCACACACACACACACACACACACACACACACACACACACTCAAATGAAGCCATCTTTGTCCACAATACATTCTCCTCGCATAGAAGCTCTCCCTCTCATTGACAGAAGTACAATGAACACCACCCACCATCTCCCTCCTTCTCTCTAAAGACACACACACACACACACACACACACACACACACACACACACACACACACACACACACACACGAGACAGAGAGAAGAGAGAAGAGAGAGCGAGAGAGAGAGAAACAAGTTTCTCTGCCCTATTTTCCTCAGAGAGAGACAGAGACAGACAGAGAGAGAGGGATGAACCAGTTTTTCAGCCCTATTTTCCTCAGAGAGAGAGAGATGGAGAGAGAGAGGGAGAGATGAACGAGTTTCTCTGCCCTATTTTCCTCAGAGAGAGAGAGAGATGGAGAGAGAGAGAGAGAGGGAGAGAGATAAACGAGTTTCTCTGCCCTATTTTCCTCAGAGAGAGAGAGAGAGAGGGAGAGATGAACGAGTTTCTCTGCCCTATTTTCCTCAGAGAGAGAGAGAGATGGAGAGAGAGAGAGAGAGGGAGAGATGAACAAGTTTCTCTGCCCTATTTTCCTCAGAGAGAGAGAGAGATGGAGAGAGAGAGAGAGAGAGAGAGGGAGGGAGAGATGAACGAGTTTCTCTGCCCTATTTTCCCCATTTCTTCCCCCCCCTCAATATCGCAGCAGCAGCACACACACTCCTCTCTACATCCATCCATCCACTCCTCTCTACATCCATCCATCCATCCACTCCTCTCTACATCCATCCATCCACTCCTCTCTACATCCATCCACCCCATCCATCCATCCATCCACTCCTCTCTACATCCATCCATCCATCCATCCACTCCTCTCTACATCCATCCACTCATCCATCCATCCATCCACTCCTCTCTACATCCATCCATCCATCCATCCACTCCTCTCTACATCCATCCATCCATCCATCCATCCACTCCTCTCTACATCCATCCATCCATCCATCCACTCCTCTCTACATCCATCCATCCATCCATCCATCCACTCCTCTCTACATCCATCCATCCATCCACTCATCCATCCATCCATCCATCCATCCACCCACTCCTCTCTACATCCATCCATCCATCCACTCATCCATCCATCCACTCATCCATCCATCCACTCATCCATCCATCCACTCATCCATCCATCCACTCATCCATCCATCCATCCATCCATCCATCCAGAGGGGCTCTGACGTTTACAACTCTCACCTCACATCACCCACTCACACATTCATTCATTCATTCATTCAAGCACACAGACACACACACAGACACACACACAGACACACACACAGACACACACACACAGACACAGACACACACACAGACACAGACACACACACATTCAATAACTCACACACTCATTCATTCATTCATTCATTCATTCAAGCACACAGACACACACACAGACACACACACAGACACAGACACACACATTCAATAACTCACACACTCATTCAATTACATACATACAGAAACACATTCTAATCACACACACACACACACACTCTCTCTCTCTCTCATACACACACTCATTCGATCACACACACACACACACACACACACCGTCACGACCCTAGCCCAATGTATTTGCATGCCTGTCTGTCTCTGTCTACAGCAGGTTATTGGATGTCCGAGATTTCTGACCTCCAGAAAGGAGGTACACAAATTTCATTAAAAGACATATCTAACCCTAACCCTTAATCAATCCCCTTCATGTTTCATGCCTGTGAGCCGGGCACGTAACAACTGATGGAACTGGAATTATTGTTAATAATAATAATAATAATAATAATAATAATAATAATATTATTATTATTATTATTATTGGTAAACATGTACTGCTCTGTATCTACAACTCACTCTAAATGTGTACTAGGTTTGCCTCTCACTGAGATCCAAATGCAAATGACATGTGACCCCCTCCTCCCCCTCTTCCTGCTAGAGGCCTTGTGTCCTGGCATCCCCATCCCCCCATAGGTGAACCCTTTCACTGTACCCCCCCCCCCCCCCCCCCCCCCCCCCCCCCTTCTCTCACCTAAAGGGTGTGACCCTCCCCTCTCCCTTTGTAATGTAACCTGAATGTATAAAATGCGATAGCATACTGCTATCAGGTTAGACTTTCCTTGAACCAACAACCAAGAGGGGTCTCCACGCTGAAATACAACCTCCAGAAAACTGACTCTGCCTCCGGTCCATTCGTCAACTTCAGCGTGCTTATTAATATTCCATTACAACACACACACACACTCATTCAATCACACACACTCTCTCTCTCTCTCTCTCTCTCTATCCATATTTCTAGTTCTCCCTCTCGGACTTGCATTTACGCACACAGACTTCTTTGCAAACCAAGAACAACTTTGTGCGTTATTTTTAGCATTCATTCAGACTCACAGTCCCACAAAGACTCCTTTCATGAATCCGCTCACACCATTCATTCATTCATTCATTCATTCATTCATTCATTCCCTGCTTGTTGATATGGACTGAGGCCAGGCTCTCGATTACAATAAGATGACAAAAGACCTATCCACATTCCATACAGCATGTGCAAACACACACACACACACACACACACACACACACACACACACACACACACACAGCCTGCCAACATACAACTATTGTAAAGGTGTCATACACAAGGCCTGCCTAACACACTCACAGTCTGACAACATCCTGACACACACATACATAGTCTGGCAACATCCTGGACACACACACACACACACACACACACACACACAGTCTGGCAACATCCTGACATTCCCCAGGACAGGCCGGTCCAGCTGCACCCGTCAGCATTTTCCTCTTATGTCAATCCCCCCCCCCCCAAACTGAATCCTCCTCTCTCTCACTCCTCCCCCCCCAGCCTCCCTCTCCACAAACTGAATCCTCCTCTCTCTCACTCCTCCCACCCCAGCCTCCCTTTCCAAAAACTGAATCCTTCTCTCTCTCACTCCTCCCCCCCACCCTCCCTCTCCACAAACTGAATCCTTCTCTCCCTCTCTCCTCCACCCTCCCTCTCCGCTCAATGTAGCTCTATCCCATGTTGTAATGCTCTCAACAACTCCCTCAAGAAAACAATGCTGAGTGCTCAGAGGGGGCCACCTGTGTGTGTGTGTGTGTGTGTGCGTGTGTGAGATGACTCACCTGGTTGCCTTGGGAGCAGTGGGTTTCGGGGCGGAAGCCGAAGCCGAAGCCGAAGCAGAAGCTGGTCTTGGAGCTGGAGCTGCAGATAGAGGGTAGAGGATGAGAGTTTGTGTGTGTGTGTGTGTGTGTGTGTGTGAGAGAGAGAGTAACTGCATACTTTGATCCCTGCTTACCCCCGAAAAAAATCGATTCTTTGATTTCTCTCGATTCTCTCTAGAACGATTCTGTCACGATTAAAAAGTTCATAATCTATTTTTGAATTACACATTTTTTTTACACATCCATTTTGTGTTGAAATGCAAGCTGCTTCGATTCTTGCACTGTTCATAGAAAGTCATAATTGTGACAAGGTAAATAAAATAGAGAAGGTAATTCATCTGTGGATTTTCTTTAATTATCAAACACAAAGCAGGAAGTGATTGATTTGAGACGGAGTAGCAAACTCAAATATTTTTTAAATCGACATGCATCGATAATCGGTTTAGAATCGATAATCGGTTTAGAATCGAAGACCTCTGAATCGGAATCGAATCGATATGTGAGGTGCCGAGAGATTCCCACCCCTACCGCACACACTCTTACCCATGGGCTTCAGACAGACAGACAGACAGACAGACTCTTACCGGTGGGCTACAGACAGACAGACAGACAGACAGACAGACAGACCCTTACCGCTGGGCTTCAGACAGACAGACAGACAGACAGACTCTTACCGGTGGGCTACAGACAGACAGACAGACAGACAGACAGACAGACCCTTACCGCTGGGCTTCAGACAGACAGACAGACAGACAGACTCTTACCGGTGGGCTACAGACAGACAGACAGACAGACAGACCCTTACCGCTGGGCTTCAGACAGACAGAGAGACAGAGAGACAGACAGACCCTTACCGCTGGGCTTCAGACAGACAGAGAGACAGAGAGACAGACAGACAGAGAGACCCTCCTTACCGCTGGGCTTCAGACAGACAGAGAGACAGACAGACAGACAGACAGACAGAGAGACCCTTACCGCTGGGCTTCAGACAGACAGAGAGACAGAGAGACAGAGAGACAGAGAGACAGAGAGACACATTCTTACCAGTGGGGCCTCTGACGGACTCGTGCGTCGTTGTTGGGCACAGACACGGTTCTCCGTAAAGCCCCTCCTGTCGCCCCACCGCTCGGCCCTCCACTCGTGGCCGTGCGCACCCCGATGGTTGTCGTGGCAGCAGATCTGGTCAGGCCGTTGGTTGTCGTGGCAGCAGACCTGTTCCCCCCCGTTGGTTGTCGTGGCAGCAGACCTGGTGCCCCCGTTGGTTGTCGTGGCAGCAGATCTGGTCAGGCCGTTGGTTGTCGTGGCAGCAGACCTGGTCGGCCCGGGAAAGGGCCTCCTCTCGGCAGGTCTGCTCTGGGGGGCGGGGCCTCGTGAGGAGGCAGTCGCCGCTCGCTGCGTCGGGGCAACCTTCGCCGTGGCAACCGTAGCCTTCTTTTTTGCTGGACCCTGAATACAGAGACGAGATAGAAGTTAAGGACTGAGTAGGCTGTGTGAGAATGGATGTGTGTTTGTAGAATTTCAGATGTGTGTTTGTGGTTTGTGTGTGTGTGCATGTGGTATTTCATATGTGTGTGTGTGTGTGTGTGTGTGTGTGTGTGTTTGTGCGCATGTGGTATTTCAGATGTGTGTGTATGTGTGTGTATGCATGTGGTATTTCAGATGTGTGTGTATGTGTGTGTATGTGTGTGTATGCATGTGCTATTTCAGATGGTGCATGTGGTATTTCAGATGTGTGTGTGCATGTGGTATGTCAGATGCGTGTGTATGTATGCATGTGGTATTTCAGATGTGTGTGTATGCATGTGCTATTTCAGATGTGTGTGTGCATGTGCTATTTCAGATGTGTGTGTATGTGTGTGTATATGCATGTGGTATGTCAGATGTGTGTGTGCATGTGGTATTTCAGATGTGTGTGTATGTGTGTGTATGCATGTGCTATTTCAGATGTGTGTGTGCATGTGGTATTTCAGATGTGTGTGTGCATGTGGTATGTCAGATGCGTGTGTATGTGTGTGTATGCATGTGGTATTTCAGATGTGTGTGTATGCATGTGCTATTTCAGATGTGTGTGTGCATGTGCTATTTCAGATGTGTGTGTATGTGTGTGTATATGCATGTGGTATTTCAGATGTGTGTGTATGTGTGTGTATGTGTGTGTATGCATGTGCTATTTCAGATGTGTGTGTGCATGTGGTATGTCAGATGTGTGTTGCAGTCCTTCCTCGTACCTGAGCGGCAGTCCTGACTGGGTTCTTGTCTTTGGCTGCAGTCAGGCTTTTAGCAGGATTCTGCTCTTGCCCCTCCCCCTCGGGCTTGGACTCCTCCTGGTTT